>NC_142799.1:6728999-6895386 GCF_049724085.1 Artemia sp. Qi Xiang Cuo
TTTCAAAAATTTTCCAATGAAGATTATCTCATTGATTTATTAATTACATTTATTGATTTAAATGTTGTGGTGAAGAAAAGTCTGACAATCAGACCCCTAGCGCTATTGATGGTCTGTCCTATGAAAACTGTATTCTACACAACTTGTACAGTAATGGAAAATTGGTGAGCACTAGCAATAATTTGCCAAACTCTGCAAGCTGTATACAATTTATTTTGATGACACCAAAACTATACAAGGAATTTATATGTCAGGCAATGGGCTGCGAATATAGATTGAATGTCGGCACTGATGGTGAGCCGACTACAACAGTGACCAAGGAGTATTATTTGGTTGGTAAATTAAATCATGAAATATTGAATATTTTCCATGGTTGCCTCCCAGCGTTAAGATTGACATAGAGTTAAAACTTGCCCCAGGTAATTTATTTCGAGAAAAATAATTGCTGCAGCGCCTGATTCAACTGTCAATCTCACTTCAGCAGTAATTCATGTGCAAAAACTATAGGTCATGAGATCTGTTGCATTGGCAGAGGAAAAACTGAGAGCCAACGGTAACAATATCAAAATGCTCGTTCCTCATACAGTTACCAATCAACGTCAAATTGCCACAGGCTCTCGTATTTATACTGATTAATCATTTATCAGTGGGGAAATCCCCTCCAAACTCGCATTGGCCTTTGTGAAGAGTGCTTGTGCCGTTGAGTCCTGGACCACATCCCCCCATGATTTTAATTTTTTTGGTTTTTCCAGTCTTGTGTGCAAAGTGAATGAAATTACTCTGTACACTTTATCATTTGATAACAAATCTTACAGAACTCTGTATGTATTGACTATGCAATCACTGGATCATGATTCACAATTATTTGAAAATGGAATAGCTGATTCACTGTTTTCAAAAACTCATAGTGTAATTGTTTTAGAATTGTCTCGCACTCAAGATTTGACTATTGTAAGAACTGGGATTGTACGTTTAGAATGCATATTCGCCAACGCCTTGACTGAAAGCATTACGTTAATATCACTATGTCAATTTGAAACCTATTTGGAGATCACTCCCAATGGTAGTGTTCTAATCGACTTGGCACCATGAACACGAATCAAATAATTGATGTATTTAACTTGGATCCATTCATGTCCAAATAAAAATCCTATTATCTACCCTGGGATTTCCTTGACAAAATTCAAGGTGATACTCATAGCATTATCATTGTTAATAGTAGTCCGTCGAATATAAGAACTACTTGACACTGGTTGTGCATCTTTCAAACAGCGAAGAATGTAGATTTTTCGAACCTCTCGGATTGTCATATACATTCTATGGTCACCATATTAAAACCTATATTGGAAGCAAGAAGAAATCTATTGCTCAAAACCAGAATAGAGTTCAAAATTTGACGACTAAAAGATGTGGTTTTCATACACTATTGTATTTTGTTTTCCGGTGTAGTGGCTATACCAACAAGGAATTTCTTAGTATTTATGTGGACAATCATCTTCTGAATTATTACATTTTGGAAAATATTCTCTGCCATTTATATAATATTGATTTCAGTTTCCTATAAGTAAAGTCTCCTAATAATGTTTGTAAATTTGTTTATTAATAAAACATGTATGTACACAAGAAAAATGTCATTTCCGTTTTCTTTATATTTCTTCTTCTTCTTCTACATGTAGATGATCATAAATGTCGACGACAACTAGTGAGGGTAAATTATTTACATTCAGTTTGTGTTGATCAAGTTGGGAAACGTCAGGATCACATTTACTACAATACAATGTAGTTTAACTCTTATTGTATCTCTTTGTGTAGTCAGTGATACTTTCTTTATTTATGTTGTAAAATTCACGTGTTGCAACTTGTGTATTTGATGCAATATCACAAACAGAATTCTCAAATGAAGAATCATTCTCCATAACTGCCAAATAAAAATCGGTAGGTTTATAATAATAATAAACAGTTTCTTCACAACGATGACGTAGAAACCAGACTCTCTTGTTATTCTGGAAATTGAAGCTTGGTCCAAATTCTTCTTTCCAATATAATTTAAATCCCTGACGATACCAGTCTCTTAGAAATAGACTAAATGATCGTTTCAAATTTTTTCTAATCATGCCAGGATAGGTATTTTCTCACAGATTTCATTTATCACAGTGACAGTTCGAACATAGGAATCCTCTGACATGAGAATCGCAAACTTCTTCACGGTATGAATTACAATCCTTAATTTTAATGACATATCCTCTGTGAAGTTTACATTGTTTATATAATCTACACTTTTCATCATATTCACTGACAGTAGTGCAATTCTCACAGGATGACCAACTGTACAATGTATATAAACATAGAGGACATGTGAATTACATTTTTTCTTCACTATTGACAGATTACAAACTAACTACCCTTCTAGAAAGTATGTTCTTTTTTTACTTCGAGTACTCGCTTCAGATTTCCTAAAGACAGAATAGGAGGAGGAATAAACAGGTGACGTCACACTTCAAGCTGATTAAGCTTGTTTGAGCGGGATTTATTTCCGTTCTCGTGACGTCAGCGGAATGTGAGGCTTAAGATTTTCCATACAAACTAGTCCTATTGTTTTTGGAAAATCTAGGTAATGTTCAAAAGCAAATCTACTATTTGGTTTTGTTTCAATTAATATGTCAATAAATTGAGTGAATGCATCGGGACCACAATGTAAAAGCATCATATAATAATCCAAGGCTGGAGAGTCCTGTTTCATGATGACACCAACCATTCTTTGACGGAAGATTCTCCTCTGCACCGACAACTTCTTAAACTGATCATTTAGATTTAAACATTTTTCCAAAGCGACAAGATTCTCCATGATTGTTTCTTTTTCAAATAAATTCATTTTATCTTTTTACTCTTGATGTTTACACTGCTGATTACAAACTAACTAACAAATATCGAAGAAAGAAGATACTTTGTTTCAAATACTCTCTCATCACCAATTGAATCTCCTGGAAAGAGTAAAGATCTATCCCAAATGTTTAACTACAAAAGAGAAAAGAAATAATCATCAAAATTTTTATTCAACCAATTTTTAAATATATATAAAATAATTTTATACCTTTTTCAGTAAATAACTCAGTCCAGTTATCTCTATGTGCTCAATAATTACATTCAAACCAGCTTTTAAGGTAGATATATTCATTATATTCACTTTCGCAGCAAAACATAACTGTTCATCCATCTTGAATCGACTCAGAGATATTACGTATCTACTGAACATCTCATCCCATTCGAAAGTTAATCTGCTCCTTGGTACTATGACTACTGCAGCATTTGCAGCTCTTATTTTCACTTCATCACTATTTTCTTCCTTATGACTCTTAATGTTCAATACAGTGAAGTTACTCATTTTTGTAATATTCCAAAGAAAACAAAATACTATTCACAATAATACCAACGAACAAAATCAAATTTAGAACTGTGATACTAACTAACTCTTTCCCACTTTATATAGAGTATTTTTCAAGGCTAGGGGGTTTTCTCCTATTTTTCCTCCAATTCTAAAATCAATAATAAAAATAATATTTTTTTCCCAAATCATGTTGACAAATCATTTAAGTAACTAGGTTTTCCCCAAGGTCTTCCTTTATTGAGAAACAAGTTAGGTTTTCCCAAGATCATAAATTTTCCCCATGACTTTGAGCTAAGAACTCAGAGACTACGTACTCCTTATTAAAGGCATATGTAATATATAACGCACGGTAAATATAACGTCGCTCCCTACTTACTTTACCCAGTAAATTTGTCTCATTCTTCTAACCTAACCTCTTTCCAAGATTTCAAAAAGTAACTAAATTAGAATTGTATGACAAATATGTATTATAGAATACGCTAGATGCAAAATGTAATCAATCACTAGGCTTCAGGGTTACAACTGACCCTATTAATGGAGGATGGCAGGCTCTCAAATAATTCTATATTATAGTCAAGAAAGGACACTTGTTTGCTTTTTTTAGTATAAAGAAAGAATATTATCCACTCCTTTCATTTAATGCCTAAATCAAATACATTTATGTAAGCGTTTTGTTCTAGATTTCATTTTGATATTTTTGAAACGCGAGCAGTTGGTTTTAGGCGATTCTTGCTCAGTAATTATGCTTGACAGCTCTCCAAGGGTAATAATTTGCGATCTCTCTGGTCGGCTTATGCATTAATTTAGTGAAAAGGGGAATCCCCGCCTCCTATTTAATAGCAGCTTTTCTCCAGAAAATAGGTCTTTACACTATTAAAGGTTTAACACAGCTTATGCCTTTTTTACCAATCTGCTAGAAAATGCTTGAATGCGCTTTTGATGAGTTTTGCAAGTAAATTAGGTTATTCTATTATGGTGAGAATCTTGAAATATCAGGAGGGAGGGGTTTTAGTTGTTAATTCAATATAGAGAGCTCTATCAACTCATTTGAGTATGCACGTCTTATATTTTTTTGGTGTGGTATATAGAAGGAGAGATTCGCCAGCATATAAACGGAAATCCAATTTTTCCTCAACTTTCTGGGGGCGTGCATTTTAGAAAGATGTGCCCCGTTCAAAATCTTATGTAAGTCTAATGAAGTTTCCATTCCACTCTCTATTATATAACATACTATGAAATCTTGGGGTAAAGAAGCCCCTGAAAGGTTTTTACGGAGTCAAAGAAACTATTAAGCAATTAATATCTGCGTCTCTTAGAAAATATTCCCTATGACGTAATTAACACTATCTGGCTGTCATGGAATGACGGAATAGGGTTGTCTTGGAATCCAGGGATAGGGATGACATGGAATCCAGGGATCGATATGTCATGGAATCTAGGGATAAGGATGTAATGGAATCTAGAGAAAGGGATGTCATGGAATCCAAAAAGGGATACTACTTTTAGTCTTACCCATTAAAGGCTACGAGCCTGAGAAAATTTGCCTGATTTTCAAAAAAAGCATGAATCACTCCCTAAAATTCATAGAATTTTAATGAAAATCACACCATCAGATTCAGTTTATCAGAAAACCCTCCGGTAGAGTTTTCAAGCTCCTGTCTGTAAAAATGTGGAATTTTGTATTTTTTTGCCAGAAGAATGGTCACGGATGCTTTTTTTCTTATTTTTCTTTCAGGGGTGATCGTATCAACCCAGTGGTCCTGGAATATAGTGATAGGGCTCATTCGAACGGAAATTAAAACTTCTGGTGCCTGTTTTAAGTTACCAAATAGATTGGAGAGCAACTAAACCCCCCCCCCCCTCGTCCCTCTTTTCCCCAAATTTTCCGAGCAAAATTTTTAGATAGCCATATTGTTTATCATAGTTTAAAGGCCCAGTAACTATGTCATTGAATATAACATCCCCCTCACAGCCTCAGGGATATGTTCTTTAAGTTAGTAAATTTGCCCATTGTTTACGCATAGTATTTGTTATTGGGAAGCATGTATACATTTTAGGGTGGGAGGGTAGAACTTTCTGCTGGTGGTTTTCTCACTGGAGAATTTTTTATGGGGTGGGAAGTTTCCAGGGGGTGAACTTGTCAGGACAAATTATACACTAAGGGAATTCGCAAGAATCCCTATACAAAATTATTTTTATATGTCTTGTTTTCTCTTTTCCGTTTCATTTTTACGCGTGGAATTGTTAAGGGTAACTGTGCTGGGTAAATTTTCACCGGATTGAATTGTCTAAGGATATTTCAATAGGATGGGTATTTCTCCGTGGAGGTCGGGCCAGATTTCCTGGGATTATTTGAAAAAGGTCAGAAATTAAATGAAAAACAAGTTTTTTTCAGCTGAAAGTAAGGAGCAAAATTAAAAATTAAAATCAACAGAACTTATTACGTACATGAAGGGAGTTGCTGCCTCCTCAACACCTCACTCTTTACGCTAAAGTTTGAACTTTGTCCCAATTCTTTAAGAATGGCTCCTGAAATAAGCGGGTAGTTCAATTAGAACAATAAGAAGCTTTTTTAAAAGTACTAAAAACCTTTAGCGTAAAGAGCGAGGTGTTGGGGAGGAGGCAACCCCCTTTACATACGTAATAATTTCTGCTTGTTTGATGTTTTAACGTCGTTCCTTATTTTCAGTTAAAAAACTTGTTTTTTTACTTAGTATGAACCAAAGGGTAAAAAAATGATGCCAACCTAATAATTTATGCTTCTAAGTATAAATGAGTGAGTGAAGGGAGTTTGGTAATATTGATAAATCTAGTGCATATCAAGCCTATTTGTTAGATGAAACCTGATTCGCGGGATTTTTTAGAATAAAACCTGATTGTTGGGATTGATTAAATCGAAACTAACAAAAGTAGCACCATATGTAGCTATGAAAATTAGGAAGAATTAAATTTTATTTTAATGAATTATTTTTCAATGAAATTAATTATTATTTAATTACTTAATAATGATAAATTAATAATGAATTAATTATTTTAATTGAAAATTTTTAATTATTTCAATTTTTATTTAAAAGGAACCCAGGTTCTCATCAAATTCGGGCCTTCGATATCCGGTTTGGTGTACTTTAAGATGTAAGCTCGGGGTAGCAGCTTTGCTGAATTCGGAACCAAAGGCCATCAAAAGTCGGGATGGAAGGTTACTAATCCTGGTACCCTGGTATCCTTGTCTGGTATCCTGGTAAAAATCAACAAATAAAAAGAATTATATGATACTGTCTCCTTGTATGTAAGGTAGAGAAGCTATGGATATTTTCAAGATTAAACAAATGTTTAGCTCTTAAGATTTTCATTTATAGTTTAAAATAAACAACCAAAAGAAAAAATTGTAGAAAATTAGGGTTTTCAGGTACGAATAGACCTAAGAAAGGTCAAGGTATCCAATTAAGTTTTTACTTTAATGTCCTTGGTACTTGATGATCGCAAAGCTATTTATTTGCATACCAGACTTGCCACTAAAGTTTCTTATGCTTTTTTTCTTAGGTCTTTTAGGATTTTTCAAGAGATACTTAATAGCCTGGGACAGTATGTCTTGGCACAGCCCGGGTAAAATTAGTAAAAAAGTATTGTTGTCTGATTTTTGACTCAAATTTATCAGCAAAATATAAGTTTATACTTCTTATTAAATATGTGGGATTTTTTTTCTCCCCTTTGAAAATTATTCCGCATTTGCCTGTTCTTTTACTATTCCAGTTCCAACGCTAACTAAACTGGCATATGGAATAAGTTCTTATGGAATCGTAAAAATTTATAAGATAATCCTGTAAACTCGGAAATTTATTTTGTCACGAAATATATCTGGCTTGTGTTTAAACAATATCCATATATACAGAACACGATGTAAAGTTAGCTTGTATTCGCTAAGAACTCAGTATAAATAAATAAAAATGTTTTACGAGTCGTTGCTTTTCCGTCCCATTGTTAAACTAAATGAGATCCCTTTTTCTTGTGATCACATCCCAAGATCCCGGGATTTATCTATCTTGACAAAGACACGGAAACCGCATCACTGAGAGTGTAGCTAAGTTGAATCGTTTCGGTTCAGGGATAGGCCAGATAAAAGTTTTACGAATTATTTCTTTTCCTTACTGCAAAACCGAGGGGGGATAAACAATTATCATTACGAAGATGAGTCAACAAAAGGAATTCTTTTTTCGACATGGCTCTTGTTTAGATCCTGCTGATGAACAGCATCTATAACTTCACACAAACCTGCAAAGATCCCTGGAGGGGTTACGAGCATCCCTTGAAAGCAATATACTCCTGGTGAAAAATTGTTGCATAAGATTAAGCAGGTCTGGGAATTCTTAAATAGACTGGACTTTGTGTCAAATAAGAGAATGTTGCATTTTTTTGTGAGGGTATGATACAAGTTCTTGTTTGTTAACAAGGGTGGTGTCACCAAACTAGAGGAAGTAGAACCCATGGAGTGGGTTAATATGATTGAATATCTGGGTTTCTGGAGTAGTTTCTAGGTAAAAAAAAAAGAAAGTGATACGACAACCATGTGAGACTATTTATGCTTTACTGGTGAACAACGTCTATTGCTTTAAATTGACCTCCTCATAAATAATTATAAAATTAAAAGGCAAAAACAGACCAAAAACGAAAATAAGAAATGGTGCTTTTTGCTGTCACTGAGGTTGATTTTTTATAGTTCACTAATTTTTTTCATCTCTTAAGCAATAAAAGATGATAGCAATAAATACTTCTGTATTAATTTCCGGGCCTGAAAGTTGACAAAAAATTCCATTCAAATCAGTTGGAGTTATTTCACGACATTTCATGATGACGCTATTGAGCTTATTCACCTAATTTTTAGAAATATAGGGAAAATAGAGGCTTTAGAAATGAATTTATGGAGAAAAGATTCTAACAAGTAAAATTAATATTAGTACAATATGGTATTCAATACTAAAAATTGTTTATGGTTGTATTGAAAAATAAAGGGAATTATTATTTCAGTAAATGAAAAGGTGGTTTTTCATATTTTTGTGGAGCTGGGACTCAACCACAATACTTTAGACAACCCGATATTATTAGTTTTGGGATTTTTAGCTCTTAAACTGGTAATACAATCGTAAATAAGTTTTTTTCATGCTTGATAGTCATCTAGGAGGATCCCCTTGTGCAGATTTATTTTAACTCAAGTTGAGAAGAGCTTGAAAAAAAACCCGATGTTTTCAAAAAAAACATTACGTATAAAAATTTCAAAATTTGTCTCAAAATTTTTCATATATACTTGTTGCTTTATTGAAAACTATAGATATAGATAGATAGATCGTGTATTTCAATTGCCCAAGAGCCATATACAAACAAAAATTTATGAAAAATAAAGAAATCACAACAGAACAAATTACAAAACACACATTAACATGATACATAGCGAAAAACACCTTATGGTAATTTATCGATAAAATAAGTTTAATTCCATATATTTAATAATAATTAATTGTAAAAACTTTTCCTTCTTTCTAATCCCTTCTCTATGCACGCACCAATACGAAATATTGTGGTTGGATTACTACTTTGTAAAATTTTGGAAGCAGCAAAACAATCCCATGTAGGTAATTTTCCCTTAAATCAGAGAGCACCGGGCACTTTCGGAGAAAATGGTCCAAATCTTCGTCCTCATCCCTACAAAGAGGAAACACATACCGACCATCAGGATGTACTATCCCCCTGTCGAACACCATTTGCCTGCTCTGGATTGGAAGGCAATTCGCCCTAAGCTGAATCCATCGACATAAAATCATAGCCGGTAAATTGAATTTAAAATAAATTTCCTCTCCAAAACTAGGTTAAACCTAATTATAATGATTCAATCAATGTAGCAGAATTTAAAACCAGCCCTTGCCAATACTGAATTTCTTGACCCTCTAAGATAAATCGTACCTGGCTTACTAAATTTGTTGGTAGATCACGGGAACCAAGACCGTCATTGCATAATTAAGGCATTCCCACTCTTTCTAGTAGTGACCTAATTTGAGATGGCCACGACGTTCTCGAACCATAACTCAACATCTGATAATAAGCAGCTCTTACTAGTCTATCCTCATTACACCTAAAGAGCTTCAACCAAAATTTAAACATCAAAATAGACCTACGTAATTTTTACGAATACAGGCCCATATAACCTTTGAGAATCTGTGAATGTGTTGTATGACGTAGTCTAAACAGTCTTTTATAACACTGGAGCTCGAGGGACTCCAACTTCTGTGCCACTTCTCCGCCCCAAATCTCTACTCCATATTCTATTACTGGTAAAATTTTTGTATTAAATATTATTTTATGCATTTTTAGGTTTTTAATTCCCATTATCGTCGGATTTCTAAAAATTGCAGACATGGCCACTTTGCCTCTATTAATTAGTTCATCAACATGACTCTTTAAACTTCCTTTTTCCGATAAAACAAATCCAAAATATTTTGTTATTTTACTTACTTTCAGATCCTTATTATTTATTTTGACTTTATAATTATCTTTGCCACTTGTTTTCCTTTTTTTTAAAATAAAAACTTCAGTCTCTTCAACATTCAGCCTTAATTTTTTCATATGCAAATATTCTTCTGTAAGATTCAGAAGCGTGTACAGATCTTACGGTGTACTAGCCACCAAAGCAATATCATCTGCAAATAATAGTAGTGATAGTTTATGGGTCCCTAGACTAACTTTCGGAGCCCATCTATTCTCTAGAAAATCAACAACATCATTTATAAAAATATTAAACAATTTAGGAGAAAGAGTGCTGCCTTGTTTTACTCCCAGCTTATCATTAAAAAGCCTAGAAAACCGTTTACCAACTAACATGATTCCACTCACACAAATATGCATGCTCACTATCAACCTCACAAAAAAATGAGGGAGGCCAGTTCTAAACAGGGCATTCTTCAATAGCTCTCTGTCAACACTGTCAAACCCCTTATTGAGGTCCGGAAATCTCCACAAAGATGAGTTTTCCCTTTTCCATATTTATCAACTAATGCCTTTAAAATAAATATTGTATCTACCATCCCGTACCCTGTCCTAAAAACCTCCTTGTTTTTCATGTATTATACTATTTTTATTTAACCATTTAGAAAGCCTGGTTTCTAATATTTTCTCCATTACCTTACCTAAAGCAGGGATAAGGGCTATTAAACGATAATTCTTGTGCAACTTGGGGTTTCCTCTCCTAAAAAGTGGCATAAGCAATGATCTCTTCCAATCATTTGGCCATTGTCCTAAAGTTAACACCTTATTACAAAGAAAAACAATCATCGACATAAAAATTGAAGGAAAATTCTTAAATAACGTTATTGGTACACCATCAACACCGCAGCCGAACCTCCTTTTAAATTCCTGAATACAAACTTAATCTCATCATTACTCATTTCGCCTACTAAATCATAATCAAGCTCCTTCATAGGATAAACAACCATCTCTGGGGTATGTGCTACCTCTTGTATTTCTGCACAACCACCTTCCAAGCTTTCCAGGTAATCAGGCCATGAATTGGCGTCCGGAGCCACCTGTGTGTTTCCTTTTTCATTTCCAATATCATTCCTTATATAACCCCAAAACTTCTTAAAATCTTTATTTCTAAAATCATTTGCAATATCCAATTTCTTCTTATTCTCAAACTCTTTTTTTCCTTTTAATTAACCTTTCGTAATCTCTTCTTTTATCTTTATATTCGGCTAATCTTAAACTTTGATCTTCAGCTCTATCACATTCTTTTAAATGACTCAATAACTATCTGTGTGTGTGTGTGTGTGTGTGTGTGTGTGTGTGTGTGTGTGTGTGTGTGTGTGTGTGTGTGTGTGTGTGTGTGTGTGTGTGTGTGTGTGTGTGTGTGTGTGTGTGTGTGTGTGTGTGTGTGTGTGTGTGTGTGTGTGTGTGTGTGTGTGTGTGTGTGTGTGTGTGTGTGTGTGTGTGTGTGTGTGTGTGTGTGTGTGTGTGTGTGTGTGTGTGTGTGTGTGTGTGTGTGTGTGTGTGTGTGTGTGTGTGTGTGTGTGTGTGTGTGTGTGTGTGTGTGTGTGTGTGTGTGTGTGTGTGTGTGTGTGTGTGTGTGTGTGTGTGTGTGTGTGTGTGTGTGTGTGTGTGTGTGTGTGTGTGTGTGTGTGTGTGTGTGTGTGTGTGTGTGTGTGTGTGTGTGTGTGTGTGTGTGTGTGTGTGTGTGTGTGTGTGTGTGTGTGTGTGTGTGTGTGTGTGTGTGTGTGTGTGTGTGTGTGTGTGTGTGTGTGTGTGTGTGTGTGTGTGTGTGTGTGTGTGTGTGTGTGTGTGTGTGTGTGTGTGTGTGTGTGTGTGTGTGTGTGTGTGTGTGTGTGTGTGTGTGTGTGTGTGTGTGTGTGTGTGTGTGTGTGTGTGTGTGTGTGTGTGTGTGTGTGTGTGTGTGTGTGTGTGTGTGTGTGTGTGTGTGTGTGTGTGTGTGTGTGTGTGTGTGTGTGTGTGTGTGTGTGTGTGTGTGTGTGTGTGTGTGTGTGTGTGTGTGTGTGTGTGTGTGTGTGTGTGTGTGTGTGTGTGTGTGTGTGTGTGTGTGTGTGTGTGTGTGTGTGTGTGTGTGTGTGTGTGTGTGTGTGTGTGTGTGTGTGTGTGTGTGTGTGTGTGTGTGTGTGTGTGTGTGTGTGTGTGTGTGTGTGTGTGTGTGTGTGTGTGTGTGTGTGTGTGTGTGTGTGTGTGTGTGTGTGTGTGTGTGTGTGTGTGTGTGTGTGTGTGTGTGTGTGTGTGTGTGTGTGTGTGTGTGTGTGTGTGTGTGTGTGTGTGTGTGTGTGTGTGTGTGTGTGTGTGTGTGTGTGTGTGTGTGTGTGTGTGTGTGTGTGTGTGTGTGTGTGTGTGTGTGTGTGTGTGTGTGTGTGTGTGTGTGTGTGTGTGTGTGTGTGTGTGTGTGTGTGTGTGTGTGTGTGTGTGTGTGTGTGTGTGTGTGTGTGTGTGTGTGTGTGTGTGTGTGTGTGTGTGTGTGTGTGTGTGTGTGTGTGTGTGTGTGTGTGTGTGTGTGTGTGTGTGTGTGTGTGTGTGTGTGTGTGTGTGTGTGTGTGTGTGTGTGTGTGTGTGTGTGTGTGTGTGTGTGTGTGTGTGTGTGTGTGTGTGTGTGTGTGTGTGTGTGTGTGTGTGTGTGTGTGTGTGTGTGTGTGTGTGTGTGTGTGTGTGTGTGTGTGTGTGTGTGTGTGTGTGTGTGTGTGTGTGTGTGTGTGTGTGTGTGTGTGTGTGTGTGTGTGTGTGTGTGTGTGTGTGTGTGTGTGTGTGTGTGTGTGTGTGTGTGTGTGTGTGTGTGTGTGTGTGTGTGTGTGTGTGTGTGTGTGTGTGTGTGTGTGTGTGTGTGTGTGTGTGTGTGTGTGTGTGTGTGTGTGTGTGTGTGTGTGTGTGTGTGTGTGTGTGTGTGTGTGTGTGTGTGTGTGTGTGTGTGTGTGTGTGTGTGTGTGTGTGTGTGTGTGTGTGTGTGTGTGTGTGTGTGTGTGTGTGTGTGTGTGTGTGTGTGTGTGTGTGTGTGTGTGTGTGTGTGTGTGTGTGTGTTTACTTTTTGCAAGTAAACTTTTTGCCTACTATTGCTCAGCGCCTGTTTATAAATTTCTACCTAAGTTCTCTCGTTGTCAGATTTGGCTGAAGGGAATATATATTGTCTTCCTGTGACTCCCATTTATCCTTATTAAATATTCCCTTAGGCAATACCGTAAGATTAAAAATAGCGGAACCAAAAGGCGGTAAACCAAACAGGGAACAATATTAAAGTTTCTATATATATGCGTGTCCTATTGACAAAAGATCCCGTAATCTTGCAAAACTAATTATTCTTCTGTAAACAATTTATTCCACCTTAGAATACGTAACTAAAGTTGAGCTCCTATTCTCTGGATATTGCCCGATGACAGCTTCTATGAAGCGATAAAAGTAATAATATATTTTAGCATCTGGTGTTGCGGCACTTTTGGTGGCGAAGCAGCAGAGCTCGCGATGGAATAAAACAGTACGGTAGTGGTTTTCAGCGGAAAACTATTAGCTGGAGCTGAGCATTTGTGATAATTATAAAAGAAAAAGGGTAATATACCAAGTGCCTCTGGATATGGGGTCATCCCCTAACTAAACACTCCGATCAGGGTGGCTGCAACCTCATGTGGCGGGTGGAGCCCACCTCGGGAATCACAGTACCTAGGTTAAACCTATGTTTAATTAGATTTCAGGCCTTGGGTTGGCTGGGATACCGACCCTCCAACCGAAAATAAAGTGCTACGCAAAGTGACTGCACAGCCTCGGATCCGGACCTCCTTTTAAGATCTCGACCGTCGGGCTTCAACGGACATGCTGATGACGTCAGAAAGATTGACAGACTAAACCTTCTAGACCAAAGGGGGCTTTGAATAGCCATCTGGAATGTTTTGACCCTGAATGCACATGCATCAAAGAACCTACTTTCTCAAGAACTTCGTAAGAATAATGTGGCGATTGCAGGTCTCACAGAAACCCGTCGTACTGGAAGTGGAGAAGAGCGACTAGGCGATAATCACTCGTTAGTCTGGTCTGGAGAGAGCATGAGAATAAATGGTGCTGGCCTCGCACTAAACAGCCTTGCAAGAAAGGCCTTACTCTTGTACGAAGCTGTATCGGACAGAATAATGAAGGCCCGCTTTGGGCACAAGCATGGCAAGATGATAATTTTCGTATGCTATGCCCCGACCAACGACTCCGACGACGTAACAAAGGAAGAGTTCTACTCTGCTCTGTCCAGATGTCTGTCAACAGTGTCCCCCCACGATGTCATTGTTCTCCTCGGTGACTTCAATGCTACTGTGCGAGATGATATGGGTGTTTGGCGTGGCACAATTGGACCTGTATCCCCCGACCCACTGAACGATAACGGCCTTCGCCTACTCGAACTGTGCCGATCCCATGAACTTGTGATTGCAAACACCTAATTTCAATAACTTTCAACGTAAGACTATCCACCAGTACACGTGGTATAGTAACGACGGTCGCACAAAGAAGATGATTGACTACGTCATTATCTCTAAACGCTGGAGATCATTGCTGAAGAACTGCAGAACTTACAGATCAGCAGAGCTCAAAAATGCAGATCACAGGCTTGTGTGTGCTGATGTCCAGCTTCGCCTCCATGCACAGCGATCGGAAAGAAAACCAGTAGCAGCGGATATTGGGAAACTAAAGGAGCCAGATACTCGCCAGAAGTATAGTGTTGAGATATCAAATCGCTTTGAGCTCCTTGGCACATTCAACAGCAGCGAAGACGCCTGGAAGTATTTTAAGTCGCAGACCAGCGAAGCAGCACAGCTGGTGCTTGGCAAGCGAAGTTTCCCGAAGAAATCGTGACTAACTGACGAAAAACTGCAGGTCATAGAGCAAAGGCGGAGGGCAAGACTTCTTGGGGACATGGCCACCTATCGAAGGCGCAATGGAGTGCGGAACAGACCAAACAGACCAAACTCAGTTTGTTGCAAGGAAAGCCGATGAAATCGAACTAGCAGCAAAAAAGAAAGACATGGTTAGCCTGTTCAAGCACCTCCGTGATCTCACAGAAAATAAAACACCAGCATTGGCAGACGTCCTATCCAGGGATGGGACACTTCTCTCTGATGAGGGTTGTTTTCTCGAGCGGTGGAAGGACCACTTCTGCTCACTCCTGAACAACACTAGCCCGTCTATGCCTCCTACTGATATTCCGAAGTCCCAGTCAACCTGGCAGTCCAAGACCCAAAGCAGATGCTCCTCCAGACAAGCCTTTCAGCCCCTCAGAAATTGGAAATGCAGTAAAAAGGCTCAAGAACAATAAAGCTGTCGTTATTTGTGGCCTGAGTTCGGAGCTGGTAAAATATGCAGGTCCTGTTATGCTCCAGTTTCTCCACACCCTGTTCTCTACAATCTGGCAAACCGAGATAATTCCCGAAGATTGGCGGAAGGATGTCATTATCCCTTTATGGAAGAGGAAAGACTCTAAAAGCGACTGCTCGTGGAATAACCCTACTTTCTGTCCCTGGAAAACTTTTCTCAATGGTCCTGCTAGATCGATGTCGAAATATCATTCGTAAAATCCGGAGCAAGCTGGTTTCATGTCGGACCGTTCAACCATCGAGCAGATTTTTACGATCCGACAAATCATAGAAAAAGCCACGGAGTTCCGACAAAAAGTTTTTTTACCCTCTTCGACTTCCGTGCAGCGTTCGACTCCGTGGACCGAGAAGCTCTTTGGCGGATTCTAGAATCGGCAAGCCTCCCTGAGAAATACTGCAGACTCTTTAAAGCTCTACACTATGGGACAGAGAGCTGTGTTCAAGGGAACGGCCGGCGCAGCCCGTTCTTCCAAATAAGGACAGGAGTGCGCCAAGGATGTACAGTGGCCCCAGAGCTCTTCAATGTCATCATAGACTACATTATGACAAGGACTACTTCACGTATCAGCTTTGGACTCAAGTTTGGAGATCGTGTCATTACAGATGCTGATTTTGCCGATGACTTGACCATTCTGGCGGACTAAATGGAGCAGTTGCTGGAAGCGCTTCGAATCCTAAGAGAAGAGGCTGCAAAGGTAGGACTGCAGATAAACTGGACTAAAACAAAAATTATGGCCATAGACCCATCCTCCCCTGCTGCCAATCCTTCAGTTAGCCTGGATAGCACCACTAGCATCGAAGTTGTCCAAAGGTTCACTACCTGGGCTCCATAATTTCTTCAGATGGCTCGCTTCTTTCTGAACTACAAGCGAGAATATCCAAAGCGTCTTCTGCCATGGGCAGACTGAACCGTCACCTCTGGCGAAACCCAAACATCAGTCGCACACCGAAGCTGCGGATTTTCAACACCCTCGTTGGCTCTGTGATTCTTTATGGAGCTGAGACGTGGCAAGCTTCAGCCGCAACCCTTAAGGCAATTGATGACTTTCAGTCAAAGAGCCTGAGGAGAATCGAAGGTCTACGATGGTTCGACTTCGTCAGCAATGAGAAGCTGCTGCAGCTCACCAAGCAGTCTCGGTTTTCGACCCAAGCAGCCGAGCGAATACTACGATGGTTCAGACACCTACTTCAAATACCTGCACACATACCTGCGAAAACGATCCATGACTTCGACCCTGTCAAAGCCGGTTGGAAGCGACCTCGCGGCCGACCGAAGAAACGATGGTCTGACAGCCTGTCCGAGTTCCTGACGATGGCAAATATCAGGTTGAGCGATGTGCAAACGCTTGCCATGGACCGAAGCGGATGGAGGAGGCAGACGTCACTCTCTACGCCGAGCAGCGCCTGGCAGGAGACATAAGACGAACAAGTCAATGGATTTCGATGTATTGATGGGAATGGGAATGGAGGAAAATGGGTCCAGGGATTATCTTCCAAGATTTTTACCGATTGGTGCCACAGATATTGCAACCTTTTTCATTCCCTTGAATACACTGCTTTTACATTTTATTTAGCTGCCAATAAATTTATTCAGTTTTCTTGTTCGTATGTCATTGAGAGATAATGCAGTTTAAGTCTATCTAATTAAGGTCCTGGCATCATAGCGATCTAAGATTATCTATGAACTTTTGTCTATTATTTTAAATGATTAGTTATTTCAATTAAGAGCAAACCTATTGACTGGAATCGTAAACAAAAGTAATCACAATTACATTATTAACTACTGAAATAAGTCTCCAGTTCCATTTCTGTCATCGATTTCATAAAAACAAAATAGAAAAAAAATATTAAAAGGGAACATGATCTCCTGGGCTAAATCTTTGATGCGGTTAAGTCTTCGGCAAGTAAAAACAGTCATAAAGATTAACGTTAAAAAGCAATTCTTGCCCACTGTAACTGTAACGACAAAAATGGAGGTTTAATAACAATATTTATTAAGTGAATGTACTTAAAAGCTTCATTTTTAGTCGAAAGTAAAGCAAAAAAATTGCGAAAGTTTAGAATATCTTAGAATATTGGAATATCGAACATTTTTAGAATATCATAAGGGAGCTCAATTGAGTGAAAAATTTGATTACAATGGTTCTTTTTTTTAGTAATTAAGGGGTCGCGGTAGAAAAGGTGTATGTTTTAGTCTTTGGGCCGTAAAACAACAATTTTTTTAAAAATAAGACCAAATTACTATTGAGCGACTATTTTGAGATAATTAATGATTTTAAAATTATCAAAGAACTTTGTGTAAGGGGCAACCCATTCATATACGGAATAATTTCTGTTCATTTTAAATTTTAATGTTCTCCTTATTTTAACTTGCAAAACTTATTTTTTACTTAATATCTGATCGTTATTTAAGTAAATCTGGCTCACGCTCCATAAACATTCCCTCCCCTAACGGATTATTTCTCCGTGGAAAGTTCCTCCCTCGTAAAATTCATTCCATACAATTCCCTCCTCGCCGAAAATCTCCCACTCCTCCGCAAGAAATTCTGATAACTCCGGAAATCCTCACTTCCATGAAAATATTTCCCGGAGATCCAAACACGCTGAAAATTTTTCTTGGAACACCTCCACATGCAAAATTGAGTAGGCAAAGAGAAAATATGACAAATTAGAAGAATTTCGTATAGGAATTCTATGAAATCCCTCCAGTGGAAAACTTCCCCTGGAAATTTCACCCCTGGAAATTTGCCTCCACAAGAAAAATTAACCCCATGGAAACCCACCCCAAGCGTAATCTCCCCCTCGAAAAATGTCTTTACACTTCCCATTAACAAATGCTATGTGTTAAACTAAGGGCAAATTTATTACTTAAGGACATATCCCCAAGGGTTTGGGTGGCCATATTATCTTCAAAGCCATAGTTTTGGGATTTTTCAACTATGCTGAAAAAAATGCCTATTTCATTATTTTAATCCGACGGTTTTGGGGAAAGGGGAGATGACCAAAACCTTTTTGATCACTTAAAAAGGGCACTAGAACTTTAATTTTCGTTCAAATGGGCCCTCTTCCAATGTTATAGTACAATTGGTTCCATAGAATCACTTCTGCGGATACACATCCATGATCTTTCTTCTGACAAAATATGCAAAATTCCACAATTTAACAAAAAAGCGCTTAAAACCAATGTATTAGGGTTCTCAGATATGCTAAATATGATGTTGTGGTTTTCATTAGGGTACTTTGGCTTTTACGGGGTGTTTCCCCCCTTTTTCGAAAATCAGGCAAATCGTCTCCGGCTCGTACCTTTTTATGGGTAGCACTAACCATGATGAATATTATAAATTTGGAATCAACATAACAACCCAATTCTTTTGATTTATTTATTGATATTAGAATTCTGTTTTTTTTTAGAGTCTCGCTTGCTATTGAGCCGTGTCGCTCCTTACTTACAGTTTCTTATCACGAACCGTTTGATACATCACCCAGCCGTTCGATAAGGAGACAAATCTAACAGTGTAAAGTTACAAGATAAGAAAAATACAGTCCGCTACGCGAAGGAAAAAACAAAATCAAAAACTGAAACAAAAATATGGGACGAAGAACAGGATGTCATATATCAATGTGAGCTTCAAAAGTCTGGTTTAGGATGCTATTCAAAAGTACATTTCAAACCTTATTATTAATCTAAAATTACTATTGAGATTTTTTTTTTTTTTGCGTTTACATTTGTAAAAAAAATCAGGGAAATACATCATAAAAATTAAAATCCAAGATCTATTTATAGCATGTGTTTGACATAAGCAGTTTTTGATTTAGTTGTAAGTAGAGAAGAGGGGTATGGTACTTCTTATAAATCCTCGCACAAGAAAAATCTAGTGAATGCTCCAAACATGATAAAAAAAAACATTAATTTTGTTGCTTCCGTAGCCAAATGAGTCTTTGAGGTATGCAAGCCAGATTCTTTGCTTTTCCGTTAAATAAAAAATCTCTTGTCTCAAATGTGAGTTGCCTTTTAAGTGTTTCTAAGCTAAGCAGTGAACTTTGGCAAGTGAACCCAGTTCAATGCATAGCTTTCAGCCAGATTCTACTAAACTACTACCACTAAAAACTCACGGCAGCACCAAGCCGCCTGAAGCCAAGACAGCTATGCAAGCTCCTCCTCCATCCCAATTTGTTCAAAGCCTTCCTCTTTACATCCTCGGAGCAAGTTTCAATTTATGATAAATCCTTCCTTTACAATCTCCTCCCACCCCGTCCGAGAACGACATGCTTTTCGATTTACTCTATATGTGTGGCTAGGATGGACGATCTTTGGCAGTCTGTTATCCTTCATCTACATGATCTGTCCTAGCTTTCTCTACCTTCCTCTCATTATAACGCTAGAAGGTGGGATAGAACAGTATTTTTCACATAGCTTACTGTTTGAAAAATGTCAGTCAGACGGGAACATAAAAGAATCTACGGACATTTCCTCTGGGAAACACCTAACAAATTCACCTCTGTCTTTCTGGGTACCCAAGTTCCAGAACCGCACTCGACCTCTGTCATCACTGTAACTTCCAGTTGATTGTGTGTTGTGTCCTTGGAAACTAAAGGGACGGCCTAAAATTTTCAAAAGAGTCAGCAGCAGATGACAATTTTACAGTAGCAAAGACTTTTACTCTATGACCTTACGTCTAAGATCTCACATCTTTCTGCAAAGATTTCTGTTCTTTTGTTTATCTTTGTATTAAGATCTTACAGCTCACTGATGTTAGCAAAAAGTGTGAAGGACGTCATTTTTATTCTACATAGAACAATGATAGGTGAACTTTGATGATATACTCATCATTGTTCTTAGACGACTTATCGGTATGATAAAAGACATTTGCAAAAAAAAACGCCGCAAGATGTAAGATCTTAGTTCTAAAATTTCACTTTTAAGCGTTCTTTTTCAAAGATGTAAGATCTTAGCACAAAGATGAGTAAAATAACAGGCCTAATATTCATAGTACCTGGATAATACTCAAACAAGAGAGTTATACGAAGAGTATTGGCAAGTGGTAGGAGAAGATATTTGGGTGTTTTGCAGGTTAGAGGTCTAATTTATCTGGATTCATTTAAACTCACACTTTAATTAGAGGTGTAATTTTATCTGGCTCCAAACACCAACTTGTTGACAGTAGGCGGATTATTCGGTTGTTTGAACTGAAAAGTAAAAAAAAAGAATAAAAGGAGGTAATTTACGATTATGCTGGTTAATCCTAGATGCCGTTGTCTTTTTCTTTCTTTTTTCAGAAACAAAATTGGCTTTCCTGTTTAACCAGTTTCGAATACTCTATGGGCCAGTTATTCATAGCTATAGAGGTATTGCGAGTTCAGGGTGCTAAACAAGATTTAAAAATTAATGTTAAGAAGACTAAGTCGCTAAGGCTAGGAATAAGTAAAGATAAAAAGGTTACGTTGGGTAACGAAAAGATTGATCAGGTGGACAGCTTCACTTACATTGGTAGTATTATTAGTAAAGACGGTGGGAGTAGTTAAGATATAAAAGTAGAAAAGTCAAGGCAAAGAGTGTTTTTTTCACAGTTGAAAAAGTTTGGAGGAAGAGGAAGATAAGTCTGCAAACCAAGATTAGAGTATTGGAAACTACAGTGATGACACTGGTCAAATATGGCTCTGAAGCATGGGCACTCCGAAAAGCGGATGAAGATTTGCTAGATGTTTTCCAGAGAAATTGCCTATACGGATTGTTCTTGATACCCGGCTGACTGACCGTATTTCAAACAGTAGGCCTTATGAAAAATGCGGTTCTAGTTCATTTTCTATGGCTGTAATGAGAGAAAGATTGGGATGGCTTGGGCACGTTCTGCAGATGAAGGATGAGAGATTGCCAAAGATTGTCCTTTTTGGCCAACCTTCAAGGGTTAAACGGAAAGCAGGTCGTCCGTCGTTGGGGTGGGAGGACGCCATAAAGAAAGACTTAAGGGAAATGGGAACTTCCTTTGAGGGTGTAAAGAGGCTTTGAATAGATTGGGATGGAGGAGGAGCGTGTGTAGCTGTATTGGCCTTAGACGGCTTGGTGCTGCAGCGAGTTGCTAGTAATAGTGTTAGTAGTATTAATTGCGTTAAAAGTAAAATTTCATCAAAGCAAATCCTAGAGTTTAGTTGGGAAAAACCGCACCTATTTCATCACGACAGTTGTCGTTCCAAGTTTCAACAAAACCCATGTTGTCGCTTGAGGCTTGCCGTATAACTATGATTCGCTAGAAAAGTGATCCCGTTATCAAGCAGCCGTAATGTATCGTTAGGCGATATGACCAAAATGTTGTCTATAAGCACCATCGGAGTAGGTTTACCTGAGAATGTCGAATGTCACTGCAAGATCAAATAGTGGTGCAGTCAGTTGCATTATGCCGTTGTAGTGGTCATAAACAATTGTGTAACATTTTTCGCTTGTAGTAGTAACCATTCTGTTTAAAATGATTTTCACAATGAATCTTCGTCATCCAATTATTCTAATAATACTGTGCTCAAATCGTCCATTTTCCACCAGTGCACAAAACACCACTCTAGTGGAGTGAACACTGCGTGACTACGGTTGCTTACGGTCATACCTTTTTCTAGGAAACCATAGATTAAAGAGTCAGGAGCTTACTACAACTTACTCTTTTGAAAGAAACATTTCATCTAAGTAAATTCATAAATTTAACGAAGGAATACTTGTGTACTCCATCATGACAATTGTCATTCCAAGTTTCAGATATTTTCATGCTGCAATATGAGAATTAGGAGTTTCAACTGTACAGAGTGGGGTATTTCTCACAGGAAATATTGGTCCCCAGGGGAGGGGCCGATCAAGCCTCCCTGAGGTCAAGACCATGGGTAGTATGGTAGGCAGAGTTCACATCTACTCGAGATGTTTGCCAAAACTATATTAATTAGCAAATAAACAATATACAATACTAATATAAACTTTCGAAAATTCTTGCCCTTCTCAGTTGATACGTCGATTTAAAGTTGTAGAGAATTAGAGCTATGTTCAACTTGCACCGGGCTGGCATAGTTAATTTGGAGGTTGCTGCTACACTCTCCAAGCTCACCGTCTATGATTGGATAGTGGAGGTTACTAGAACTCTCCAACGACGAACCCCTAACCACTTGTTGCATTGTTGGTTCGAAGGCTGAACTTCCCAGAATTTGTATCTTTTGCCTCTTCTTCTCTTCCAAGTTCCAGGTATAGGTTAGGTATTATACCAGTTCGAAGACCCAAAAGTAGCCCCTTATTGGCCTGCTGGTCGCAGCCACGGTCGGCTTCTACCTGGGAGATAAAGGAAGACGGATTACTAAACAACCAAATTACTAACCAAGGAACCAAAGCAATAAATCACTAAATACCAAAATACACTGATATCTAACTCATACAGCCGTCAACCACTTGTTTCCGTTATTACATAAAGTTCACGAAGTAAAGCTGTTGAACCTTGTTCATTACTTAAAAGTAAAGATCTATCTAAGTTTTTTTAACTAGGTTAATTTTTTTTAATTGAACAGACGCATTCTTTAAAGCTATTTACTTCAGAAAGCATGAACATATGAAGATTGAAAATAGTTTTAAGGGGGGATATTCTTCAAGTTCAAGTTCCTAATTTTAGTTTAGGGTTTCTTAAGTGTTTTTAAAAACTAATTTAAGCTAAAGTTTTAATTTTCTAATTCTAAAATTAATTCTTAAGTTTCATCCAATGAAGATTAAATAAAATACTCAAGTGGACAATTTTATACCATTTTGATTTTTGATTAATTCTAGGTATGTATGAACGGACATCCATTAAGTCATTAACTAAATACGTTCTGTGGATTCCGATGTTCCAAAATCGTATCAATCAGAAACGAGAGATCACTTGAAGGATGTCTAAGATGGTCTGAAGACCAAGTTTCTAAGGGGATAGAAATGGATTATCTATAATTCATCAAATGTGACACCCAATCTTGGCAGAGTTGTGACGGCAATGTAAATACGGCATACTTTAGCCATTGTCGGCAGTGACAAATGCGTAATACTTGAAGTTTTTGGTCTCTAATAAACAAATGGTCAACGTCTCCTAAATATTCTTTTGAGCTCTGGCTACTGTTATATGGAGTTATGTAGTTTGTAATATTAGCAGGTTCAGAATTTTAAAAAAGAAATATGGATAAGAAATCAGGAAAAAAGATAAGACGTCTAAACATTTGAAGAAGATGTCGCTTCCCTTTGAACACGTAGCTATTCTTCGAAAGCAACAGATTATTAATTTTTTATTTTTACGGACGTATTGTCGTGTTTATAGTTTTTGTGTTTTCTGTTACGGACAAAAAATATTGTAAAATTTACTAATTACTATTGCTTGTTTATTTTCACGGTTCAACGTGGTAACGCAACGTTCAACGCAAGGTTCAACGTGGTAAATAAAATACCGCCCTGGAAACGTCATTGACATGGGCCCAGTGTGCAATGAAAGTCCTTTTCTTGTGCTCTTGGTAATTTAAGAGCAAAGGAACTGCAAAGGTTAATTTTGCAGTGAAAGGCAAATGAACGACTTACAGTGGCACATTATTCTCTCAATCGTTCGGACAAGCCCCCCACCCAAAAACCCTAGGCTTTTCCAAGGTTTTCAGCACTTCTTATTTTAAAATTATAAGATAAATTTGTCTTTTTGTCATTAAACAAAAAAAAATATCCTGTGTATACGGCCAGTGACCCTGTAGGAATTATAAATGAAGTGCTCTTTTTTCTGGTAAACCCTACATACAAATAATTACCTATACAATTGCATGTTTATACATATAATATAATATACATACATATAACTTTTGTCAGTGCTTTGTTTTCGGTGAGGTTTTGCTGTTGTCGTGTTTTATATACAAAATACGGAGATCCAATACATTGCAAAACAAACCTACGTCGGAACGTTTAAGAATAATGACGTGATTGATATTCACTCACCATTGTCCAGCTGTCAAACTTCATTTTGACCGTTTTTTTTTTTTTTTTTTTTTTTTGTCTCTAATTTCAGTTAACAGAGGATTTAAGAAAAATATGTTAAAAAAATGAAACCTTATACATATTTATATCTTCAAACTATCAGCACTATATATATATATATATATATATATATATATATATATATATATATATATATATATATATATATATATATATATATATATATATATATATATATATATATATATATATATATATATATATATATATATATATATATATATATATATATATAAGTGCTGATAGTTTGAAGATATAAATATGTATAAGGTTTTATTTTTTTTCCTTTTTTTTGATGCTTCATTCTTTCTGGAAGGACGGATTTTAAAATATATAAATATAGGAGGGTGTTTAACTAACGGCAAAGGCTTAACTATGAGTTTCTTAGGGCTTTTGTCCCCTTTACTCCACATGGAACATTTGAGACCAGCGGTACTAAATACTTGTGACAGCGCAGCGGATAAAACAGAAACTGGAAGCTCTAGGGACTATGTTATCAGTTTTAAGTTGTTTTTTTTTTTTTTTTTTTTTTTTTTTTTTTTTTTTTAACCATGTGACTTTTCACTATCTTTAGGAATTTTCATCTAGAGTTAAGTTTAAATAAACAACTTTTTATGGAAGTAAAAAGTAACATTAAAACCTAAAACGAACAGAAGTTCCTGAGACCAAAACAGCTGTGCAAACTGTTCCTCCGCCCAAATCTGTTCTAACCTTTGCTCTTTAAACTCTCCCATGGAGCTCCGATTTCCGTTATATACTTCCTGAGGACTTCTCCCAAAGCCATTCAGGGGAGACCCACTCTTCGTCAAGCCCCAGGTGGATCGCCACAAAGGACGATCTTTAGTATGTTTCCTTCATCCGTAGAAGTCTTAACATTTATTTCCTTATGGTTCTAGAAAGTAAATTTTACCTTCGTATTAGATTCGATGTTATCCCATAGCCTTTGCGTGTTCTTAGGGCATAGCTCATCAAAAATAATCAATCTAAATGGGGATAGGATACAGCACTGCTCATTTCCAGAACATAATTTTCATTTTATTGAAAAAAAAAACAAATGACCGTAGATTGTCAGTTTAATATACATTTTAAATAAAAAAAAAAGTTTTTTCGACTGAAAATAAGGAACAACATTAAAACGAACAGAAATTATTACGTATATGAGAGGGTTTAACCCCTCGTCAATACCTCGCTCTTTCTGCTAAAGTTCGGATTCTGTTCCAATTCTTTAAGAATGACCCCTGAATCACAAAGGCCGTTTAATTAGAATAAATAGCTCTTTTGAAAGTACTAAAAAAAAACTTTAGCGTATAGAGCGAGGTATTGACGAGTAGTCGAACCCCATAATATGCGTAATACCTTCTGTTCTGTTTAAGTTTTAATGTTGCTCCTTACTTTCAGTCGAAGAAACTATTTTTTTTAATTTAATTTCTGATCATTTTTTTAATTTTGCTGAGAAGTCCAACGTCCCCTTCATGAAAAATTTTCTTCCCCCATGTAAAATTTCTTCATGGAAAGATCTTCCTATGTAACCCAGTCCCCCCGACCCCCCCCCCCCCAACATAAAAAATCCCCCTTGAAAACGTCTGTAAACTTCCCAATAACAAATACTATATGTAAACAATGGGCAAATTTCATAAATTGCAGCCCTTACCCCGGGGACTGTTGAAGATTGATTCGTCCTCAAAGACGAATAGTTATCAGATTTTATCGACTATGCTGAATAATGGCTATGTCAAAATTTTTATTCAGTCACTTTGGGGGGAAAATGAGCGCGGGAGAGGGCCTAGTTCCCCTCCAATTTTTTCGACACTTAAAAAGGGCACTAGAACTTTTAATTTCCGTTCGAATGAACCCTCTTGCAAAATTTTAGGACCACTGGGTCGATACGATTATCCCTGGGGGGGGGGGACAAAAAAGCAATAAACACGCATCCGTGATGTTTCTTCTGGCAAAAATACAAAATTCCACATTTTCGCAGATCGGAGCTTGAAACCTCAACAATAGGGCTCTCTGATAGGTTGAATGTGATGCTGTAATTTTCATCAAGATTCTATGTCTTTTAGGGGGCGTTTCCTCCTTTTTTCGAAAATAAGGCAAATTTGCTTAGGCTCGTAATTTTTGATGGGTAAAACTAAACTTGATGAAACTTATGTACTTAAAATCAACATAAAATACCAATTCTTTCGATGTATCTATTAAAATTATAATTTCGGTTACTATGTAGCCAGGTCGCTCCTTACTTACAGTTTGATACTGATATTTATTCCTTAAAGTTTCAAGACTTCTTCATTTATTAATTAAAAAAAGTGAAGACATTTAAAATGTATTTTTTTTTTCAATAAAGTACAAATTATGTTTTGGTCTTGAGAAGGCATGGGGGTTGTCAACCCTATTCATGTTAATTTTTGCTCGTTTTGAGCTTGACTCGGTTATTTATTGTAATTTCTGTCCGTTTTGGGTTTCATTTATTTATTTATTGTATTCTGTGGTTGTTTTACGTTTGAAGATTATTTTACTTTATTTCTGCTCATTTTTGGTTTAATCAAGCTCTTTGCTTTTCTTTGACAAACTTGCTGTGTAGAAAACTTTTTTTTAATTTTTTTAACTTTTTTTAATATTAATAAGCACCATAGCAACAGAGAAAGTAGACTTGTATTATATAGGCAACCATAGATTAATAAAAAATTATTTATTACAAATAAACAAAGATATTGCAAAGAAAACGCCTTTTGGAAAGAAAACAACGGAACAAAGTTTATAGCTTTTTCACAAAATAGATACTTCAGAAGGTTATTTTTTTACTAAAATATTTTTTTGTTTCCTATAATCAGGGAATTCTTTTTAATCACCTTTTTATGCCGAATTAAGTGGTTTACGTAGCACGTAACAGCAAGAAGCTCTTAATCAAATTACCAGTGACCGTCGGATGGCAATACATAGAAAAGGTTTTAAGGATTCCTTTTTTCGCCACCACTTACCTCAGTTTCCCTTCCCCAAAGTAAATAACAATCCAAGCTTTAATGTGGATGCCTCTCGAGAGAAAATTAATTATCTCAAGTCCTATAAATAAAATGTTTATCGTGCACAGATATTCGCTTTCATATTTGCTGTGCAAAAAAAGCAGCCAAAACTGTTGCGATGCTACAGTGCAAATTAGGACATATTTTGTATAATTTCCAATAAGAGCATAGTAGAATTAATGAGTAATTATATAAATAAATTATGAATTGAAGTGATTGACATGAATTAATCAGTTTAAAATACTGGGGTTCAAGTAGGTTAATGCATTCCATAAATACCCATAAATTTTTATGATTTACTTAATGTGTTCTTATTTATTTCCAAAAATTACTTGTTAGAGCTTGTAAAGTCCAATTAACTAATTCATTTATAAATAATAGAAAACAAAACAGTGGAAGCAGTGGTGCAGACTCTAATTCCCTCCCGTCAACCGGCCGACCGTGCCCAATCTCCTTTTCCTCTATCAATTGTTGATAGAGCTGAAAATAAATATAAACTTTTATTGTCTGAACATAAAAAAAAGAAAATAGAAAACGTCTTCTGAGTAACGCTTTCAAAAAAAAAGTAAAGAGCTATTTTAAAGCGTAAAACAAGCAGACATATAATCAAAAATTCGTGGTAACGAACTGTAAGTAAGGAGCGATGCTGCTCAATAGTAACCTAAACTCCAAACAATCAAATTTGGTACCAATAGATATATAAAAAATTGGCTTATTCTGTTACTTCCAAATATATAAGTTTCATTAAGTTTAGTGTTACCTATCAAAAGTAACGAGCCTGATAATATTTGTCTGATTTTCGAAAAAGGGGGAAAACATCTTCTAAATATCCAAGAATCTTAATGGAAATTCAGTGTATCAGAGAACCCTACTGCAGAGGTTTCAAGCTCCTATCTCAAAAATATGGATTTTTTTTTTTTTTTTTTTTTTTTTTTTTGGTGCTAGGAAAAAGATCACGGATGCGTGTTTATTTGTTTTTTTTTCCAGGGGTTATTGTATCAATCCAGTGGTCCAAGAATATTGGAAGAGAGCTCACTCGAACGGAAATTGAAAGTTTCAGTGCCCTTTTTAATTGACCTACAAGATTGGACGGCAACTAGGCCTTCTCCCACGCCCTTTTTTCTCAAAATTGTCCGATCAAAATTTTCAGATAGCCATTTTTTCACCATAGTTGAAAGGCCCACAATCTATGCCTTTGGAGATAATATGATACCCACAGCTCCTGGGGAAAGATATTTGAGTTATAAAAATTTGCTAATTGTTTTCGTATAGTATTTGTTATTGGGAAGTAAGCATATATTTTTTGGCGAGGGGACGAATTTTCTGCTGGAGAGTTTATCCATGGGGATTATTTTACATGGGGAGGGAAGTTTCCAGGAGATAAACTTTTCAGGGGAAATTTTATACTAGGGGAATTTGCCAGAATTTCTATACGAATTTTTTTTTTTTAATGTCTTGCTTTCTCTTTGCCGACTCAAATTTACGCGTGGAGATGTTAAGGATAATTGCCCAAGGTAAATTGCCACCGGAATTGAATTGTCTAGAGGATATTTCCGTGGGAAAGGTGGATTTTATTCTTGGAGGTGGAGCCAGATTTCCTGACATTATTTGAAAAAAAGTATCAGAATCTAAGTTTAAAAAAAACAAGTTTTTTCAACTGCAATTAAGGAGCAAAATTAAAACTTATAACGAACGGAAATTATTATGTATATGTGGGGAGTTGCCCTCTCCACAAAACTTCACTCTTTAAGCTAAAGTTCGAATTCGGTCCCAATTCTTTAAGAGCGACTCCTGAAACACAAGGGTCGTTTAATTAGAACAATAAGAAGATTTAAAAAAACAAACAAAAAAAACCACTAAAATAGAGTAGCGTGAAGAGTTAGGTGATTAGGAGGAGGCAACCCTCTTTATACAAGTAATAATATCCGTTTGTTTTAAGTTTTACTGTTGCTCCTTACTTTCAGTTGAAAAACTTGTTTTTCTTTTTAATTTAATCCAATAAGAAGTCAAGCTGAAAATGAGGGGAAAAATTACATTTAAATTATTTCGGATACTTGAATGGAACCTAGAAAAGGCATAGTATTTTTAGTTCTTTTTCCAGGGGTCATCATATCGAAAGAATGGTCGTATAAACTTAGGAGGGGGGTCACTCGATCGAAAATTGAAATTTCTAAATCAGTTTTAAAAAATAAGTTCAGTTTTCCAATAAGAAGTCAAGCTGAAAATGAGGGGAAAAATTACATTTAAATTATTTCGGATACTTGAATGGAACCTAGAAAAGGCATAGTATTTTTAGTTCTTTTTCCAGGGGTCATCATATCGAAAGAATGGTCGTATAAACTTAGGAGGGGGGTCACTCGATCGAAAATTGAAATTTCTAAATCAGTTTTAAAAAATTCAAAACGATTAGAGTGCAACAATCCTCCTCTCACTCCCCAACTAGCTACACTTCACCCCAAAGACAGCCAACACGAATGTGAGATAGCTATTTGGCCGAAATGGTTGGAAGGCCTAGTAACTATGCCTCTGAGGATAACAAGGCCCCCCTCCCCAAGCCCTTAGGGCAAGGGCTGTAAGCTTTGCCGGCTGCCAATTTTAGCATACATATAGGCTTTTTTTTAATGGGAAAGGGGGATAGGATTGAGCCTACGTCTCGAAAAAGACGAAAGTTATTAAGATATAATATGGGGAATTTCAAACTAAATCAAACAAACTGTGTGCATGCAGGTTGTCAAAATGCGGCTAGCTGAAATTTTCAGGGCTACAACTACTGCTACTGATATTGCTACTACTATTACTACTACTACTATTACTACTACTACTGCTACTACTAATACTACTATTGGAACTACTGCTATTGAACCAATCCAAAGAATTTAAATGCATCCACGTTATCAAAATGGAATAGACTTAATATCTCAGGAATGTAGTGGGTTATAAAGTTGAAACTTTCAGGGAAAGTTAATGGCGATTTAAAACTAAATCGAAAGGCACTAGGTGCATGAAGTTTACAGAAAAGGTGTACCGTTAATATCTCAGGAACGGCCGAGGGGTATCAAGTTGAAACTTTCAGAGGTACCATTGCTGTTACTACTGCTACCACTTTCTCCTGCACAGACTTAGGTTCATGTTGAGGGAGAAATCAGAACTGCAACCTATGCGACGGATCATATTTCTCGGGTTTCTGGTGGACCTGGAGGTAAGGAGGGTTTACCTAACCCCGGAAAAGATTTAGAACTTGATACATGCAATCAAGGCAACTCTGGAAAAATCGCATACCTCAATAAGGAAACTGATGAAGCTCATTGGATTCATCGATGCGGGCTCAAGAGCAATTCCTTTCAAATGACTACATCTCAGGAAATGTGAGTTACTAATGCTCAGATTGTGGGACAGGTCTTGGAACAACATAGATTTAAACATCCTAATTACGACAGAGATGAAAGAGGCATTTTCACCGTGGCTGATCAAAGATTGGCTGAGAAAAGGCCTTCCTCTCAATCTCCCTATTGTTTCCAAAACAACATTCACCGACAGCTCAACCTACGGGTGGAGTGGCTATCTAGAGGACCCACATTAAGACACTTCGGGGACTTGGTCTCCAGAAGAGAAATCTCTTCATATAAATTGCCTCGAGATGAGAGCCGTGGCCAACACAATCAAAGCCTTTGCGGAGGAGCTAAGAAACGAAGTAGTCATGGTATCGACGGGCAACTCGACTGTAGTCAATTACATAAACAAAGAGGGCGGAACCCGTTCTTTCTCCCTAGAGAAGGAATCCATAAAGCTCTTCGAGATTACGATGGCCCTGAACGTTCACTTGAGGGCAAGACACATCGCAGGGTCACTCAATCTAATAGCCGACACACTGTCAGGAGAAGGAAAAGGTCTGCCCACGGAATGGAGTCTCAACGAGAGTGTCTTCAGAGCCCTGTCAAAAGAGTACGGAATGCCAGAAGTCAATCTATTCGCAACTCGATTGAACCGGAAGATCGACGTATATTTCTCACCAGTTCCAGATTTTCTTGCGATCGGTACAGATGCCCTTGTCCACGATTGGTCGAACAAACACAGCTATGCCTTCCCTCCATTTGCCCTGATCCCAAAGGTTCGAAAGTCTGTGAACTGCCAAATAACGCTAATTGCTACGCGATGGCCTCGCCAAGCTTGGCACACGAATCTTCTCAGCCTGCTAGTAGACTTGCCTATACCCCTTTTAGATCAGTCAGATCTCCTCCAGCAGGGTCGACTTCGCCACCCAACACCAAGGAATCTAAATTTACACGGCTGGAAGATATCGAGCTGGGACTCGAAAAGAGAGGTTTTTCTAAGCAACCAGCCCCTACAATTGCCCGGCCCCAGCAACGGTTTACCATCGAATTGTACAATGGAAAATGGCAAGTGTTCATGGGTTGGTGTAGTGAAAGGAAGATTAATCCTCTCGAAACCAATACTCAGACAGTTGCAGAATTCAGGATATATCTAAGGACTGGTCGAAATCTCGCACCATCAACGATAGAAGGTTATAAAGCAGCAATATGCGGAACGCTAGCTCTAGCTACAGGGACAGATATCAGAAAAGATACTTGTTTGATGGAAATAATACAAAATATTTGGCACGAGTCACCGCGGACACAACATGACATTCCTGCCTGGGATCTTGGCCTTGTTCTAAGGTATTTTAGATTTTCACGATTTCTTGACTTGTGGAATATTGATGTGAAAGATCTTACTATTAAGACGGTATTCATTACTGCCATCGCATCTGGTCGTCGAAGGAGTGAAATTCATGCCTTGTCTTTCAGTACATCCCAATTTTCGGATAATTCAGTAACTCTCAGGTAGACCCAAAACCGTGAAGCCTCATGAGATACCTTCTCCTATCCTTCTTCCCGCGCTAGATGTAGATCCGGCTTTGTGTCCAGTGAGAATACTATCGGCCTACTCACAGCGAACGGCTATCGTGGCAGTCAGAAAAGGGAGAAAAAGGTTCTTCGTTCCTTTTTCTAAAACAGCACCACGAGAGGTGGCAGCTTGAACCATTTCTTCTTGGATAAAGCAGGCCATAACTATGGCATATGAGGCAGCAAAAGAAGAGTGTATAAAAGGGAAAGCACACAACACAAGATCCATGGCGGCGTCAGGGGCGCTATCAAAATCAGTACCACTTGCTGATATAATGAGTGCTGCTGGCTGGGCTTCGGAGTCTACTCCCAGACAACACTACCTTCATGAAATAAACCAATGTTCTACATTTCTTTGCAGTTCAGACAGTTTTATAGTTTACACATTTGAATATTTGAGTTTGAAAATAAAATTTTATATTAGTTGATTTATGAACCCACCACCAAATCGGTTGGAATCTAAGCTTTTGTTAATAGATGTACCAACGTATGAGGTAATGGCTACGCCAAAACCGAATTTTCGAATGAAAGTTCAGTTTTGCTAGCTGATACTTACCTCATACGTTGGTACATAGAGTCCCTCCCTCCTCCCCGCTCATAGAGAGTTAAGGAATTATAAGGGATTTTGTTCAAAACAGAAACTGATGTGATTCGGCCATGTGAGAAGAATCGTACCGTTGTGACAACGTTTGTTTTTTGTAAGGATTTGTGTTTTCTTAACCCCGTCTATGTATTGCAAAACCGGAGAAGCTTTTGTTAATAGATGTACCAACGTATGAGTTATGTATCGGCTAGCCAAACTGAACTTTTATTCGAAAGTTCGGTTTTTGCTAAATCTAGGGATTTCAATTTGTTGCTGTTCTAATTTTTTAATAAACTATACATAAAATTAATTTTCAGGATCTAGGGGTGCTAAAAATCTAGGAGGCAATTGCCCAGCCCTTATCTCCCTGCCTACCGTATTGACCCTCCTGGTAGCTACCAATAAAAAAGCAATGAAGAGAATTCGAAACCGCCTTAATTAGCTTGTAGCTAGAGATCATCCTTCTTCACCGCAAAGAAGCCTACGAATAGAGATAGCAATTCCTTGGAACCCAAGTGGAAAAGGAGCTAGGCTGGAGCTAGAGCTAGGTGGCTATCTCTGTTGGAGCTAGGCTGTAAAATGCCTAGAAGTTCCTTGGACAACCTTGGATTTTGTCGAAACTTGCCTTTGTCAACAGGAAAAAGAAAAGAAAAAACTAGCTCAAACAAGTGAATACTTGAAAAAAAAAAGATTCTCACATTACCAAAATATTTTTCGTGCAAAATCAAACCATATCAAACGTTTTGTCTGTTTTTCAAAATCCTCCTTCCATTTCAATTATAGAAAGGCAGTGTAGTTTTATTTTTTTTATATCAATCGTTGAGAAGCATTCCTTTTTTCTAAAAGTATCTTCTTAGTGAACAAATTTGGCCTTTAGTCCAGTAAATCTACGAAACTCTGGGAGAAAATTGCAATATAAAATATTTTTACGCCGTCTTGTAGAGAACAAAAATTCTGTACAACATATCAAAAGTCCCGAGAAAACCCCTTGGTGGAACAGGGTAAAAAACATGGGGAAAGGGGGAAAATTGGAAAAATTCAGGGGTAGATTTATTGTGCGCTCGAATCTCACGTCTGCTCTTTTTCTACGCAGAGAACTCGAAAAAAGGAAGTTATTTTGTTTTATCGCTGGACTTAGTTTGACTTCCCCCTTTCGTGGGGACGGGGGAGGGGGAAAACAGTATCCTCGAGAGTTGTGCGATATGGCTGGTCAAAATGTTTCCCCTTAGGTTTTTCGACTCGATGATTTTAAAAAACATGGTATTAGATTCGTATCTTGTTTTTCTGCAGTGTTTTCACCGTAGGGGAGACAATACGTCGGGCCTTCGGAATAAATGGGCAGATTTAATTCGACTATATAATAGAAACATAAGACAAAACTTATCTAAAAAATGAAACAAATCTGGTAACTTCGGTAATCACAGCAAAATATAATTACGGTTTTGATTGAACTAAACAGGACAAAATAAGGGATTTGCACTAAACATCGTCTTCTTCATCCTTATCAACAAAAACATATTTATTGGAACAAGCGGTTCCTTGGCAGTCTTTGCAAGCAAGTGTGCAGGGCAATCCATTTTTTTTGGCAACTAGAGCGAGAACTGTCACAGTTGGAACGCCTGCAGCTGCAACGAATCGCATTTAGGAGATGAAGCAGAGTAGGTCCGATGTCTGTTATGATGGGAGTGAGGCGTCCGTCACGTAATCACCAACCCCAGTCTTTCGGGTCGAGTTCCGACGCAGTAATACGCCATTCCAATACCTGATTGAAGACTCAATAAGAATGAAATTCACAGCTGATGGAGTTGGTGAAAGTCTCTCTGGGTTCAAAAGTAGTTGATGTCTTTGAGCTGTTCAGTTTTTTAAGAAAAACCCTGTACCTAGCTTTGCTGAGAACCTCCCCTTTCTTAGCCTTGTAGAAACACATAAAAATATTTTCCCCGGCTTGTTGGATTTCTTCCTTCGTAGAGCGCGGATTAAGAAATACTTCACATTTATTCCTAAATTCTTCATGGCTTTTTGGAAATGGCAGAACAGCCTGCTTTCCTATCCCAAACCGACGGGACGTCGTATCGCAACCAAGAAAAGCATGGTCAACAAGAATAGAGTGACAAACCTGTTCCAGCCATCTTTTGATAAAGTTGATGTGTCAATATTTAGTTGACAGCGCTTTTGACTTGGTACTGGTTTCGGAGATCCCTGGCTGCCGGAGATAGGTGATAGAGGAGAGTCATCAATAAATCAGTGTCGTTTCCGACTACTGCAGTTACTCTTCCCTTGGCCGCATTAACACCTGTTAGTGCGATCAGGATGTCCGCATCTCTCTCTGCATGAAGTACAGTGAGGCCGGCTTGGACAAGCTTCTTACCAATAGCTCGAACAATGCTCTGCTTATTGTGGAATTCCGCAATAAGTCCCTTCTTCCTTTGCAGCTTCAAACTCAGTGTGAAAGCTAGGTGACATCTTTGGTAGATGGACTTGAAGTGTAACCATCAAAGCCGACGGAAGTATTTGAATACTCGTGTGTTACGAATGAAACGTAACGGTTGGAAATCTGTTCGAAAGTGTTTCCTCTTTCCCATGGAATATGCTGGAGCGGCCATCCACGATCAAAGGATGGCTGGAGAGTCTAAATCTGAGTGTTTCTTCCATATCCCCTCCGGCTGTAGTTGCCGCTGCTGCTAGACGTCAAAACAGAAGACTTGCATCAATTTGTATGTCTTCACCGTAAGCTTCGGAAGTGTTTCCTTGATAGGCAATCGTAAGCAATTTACTTTTGCGCTTTAAGATGTAGCGATCGGCATCGGCGTCGTCCATTGACTTTAGAATTCCTTTTCCTATCGCCTTTGCTGCATCCGCGTTGACATCCCTTGCAGCTGTCATACCTTTCGATATATTGCGCAATCGAGTGCAGCTGTCGTACGGACAGGACTGCGTATAAAAGCTACTAAAGCCTTTACGTCCTTTCTATCTCTTTCTATCCGAGCTGGTCTTGCAGAAACGTGCTGGTCAGATGACACGTACTCAACGCCGCTGAGTGACTGCATAAGCTTATTATTTCAACTCGCACTGGCATTGACATTGTCCAGATCAACCTTTGCGTCTCACTCATTCCATTTCCTTTCGTGAGTCCCATGCTTGTTTTCAGCGACCTCATCAGTACTTAACAATTACTAAGTCGGTAGAGAGCCCATCCCAAAATCTATCACTTCTACAAATGACAAACATCCAATCCGCGTCGGTTTTACGCAGCTTCTGGTTACTTTCTTTCAGCTCTTCCATTTGCTGAAGAAATATTCTCACCGATTTCGTATACTGGTTGTGGCCTGCAGCTGCAAAGTAAGGGAGCATCTCAGAAAGTGCTTGAAGATACTGCACCCAGTTTCCGGTCCGCTCTGTCCTGATGGCCTTCTTAAGCAATCTGATCATTTCTGAATGCTGAAGCCATATTTTTGCAGTCCTGTTGTTCTGCAGCATGTCTTCAAACTCCATCATTCTCGTTTGGATTCGACGCACTACGTCTGCGTTGGATGCGTCTTCGAGAGTTACTTCCTCATTTAGTAGAGCTATACACATCGTAGAAGCTTCTGCAAAGTCTGGATGAATCGCACGTATGTCATCTGTGCAGTTGAAACCATACGATTTGCAAATGAGAATGATCTGGAATGCTGAATCTATAAGCTCCAGTGCTCTCATGGCTCTTGAAACAGCCTTACCGCTAAGGATATGCTTAATGGTGTTACCGGCATATAGGCATTCGAGCACTTCTTTTATTCCTGTTTCCGTCATCAAGTTCCCGATTGCTCCAAGAAAGCTCATACGGCAATGGGGACCACCGATCATTGGAACTGCTGTCTTGAGATGACTATCAGCTGGCTCAGCATGGATGATGTTCACCGCTTTCATGTACAAAGGATGGTCGAAAGTAACAACTGGTACCATTCCGTGCTGGCGTGCTTTATCAGAGATAAAACGTAAGGTCGTGTATACACAAGAGAGATAGGAGGGATCGATGAAACGCCTTTGTATGACCCAAGGTGAATTGCTTGCATAAATCCACTCCATCCGACCTGTTTCGTGTCTTTTATCCAGCTTACATGCTAAAGTACGTCAATGCCATCGATAGTGTCGTCAAAGGTGATGGTCGGGATGGGCTTGTACACAGTAATGTTATCCTGTTGGCTTCTGTTGTAGAAGAAGGAAGCCACTTGTCCAACCTGCTGGAGTATTTCAAGGTTTACGACTGCTCTTGGGATTATAATTGGAAATTTGGGTAGCCTTGGTGTGGCAGCAGCTAGCATGCCCATGCCATGGAAAGTACCTTTTCCGTCGATAGTGCAAATGTTGTGGTCGACATTGTCGCCAATGAACTGGATGAAAGTCTTATAAGTCATCCGTGGAAATACTGTACCATGAGTTACTGCGGCAGAACGCTCAAATCGAAGCACTTCAGAGTAAGAATTAGAAAAACCTTTCTCATGCCAGAAAATGCTCGGGTGCCTATTTTCTGATTGGCACCCCTTTTCTGGCCTGAAAAACGATCTACATAGGTCACGAGTATGAAAAAAATTCGTTTAGAACCTAAGTTTGGGAAAAAAACATGTGAGTGACGTCATGTTTATTATCACATTTCAAGAGCATAAATTATATCATTTCCACTCATGAGTGATCGTACCGTTTTTAATATCTATGATGCATGCAAAATTACACAAGACGATACACTGCTTTGCAGAAAATTACAATTAAATAAGTAACGTGCTATTTTACCATCTATAAAGTAAAGAGGGAGGAAGCAGGAAGGAGGAATTGAATTCACGACAAAGTTTTTTAGTTCTATTGAAAAAATTCGGAGGTAATTTTGCATTAAAATGAAGCCTAAGCAAGATCTGCGGCAAGAAGACATTTGACAACTAGTATCACAACAAATATATCGAATCGTAAGCGAAATCTGCGCTCTAAAATGCATGATTCTTTGATGCATGAACAGGAAGGATTAATTGCATTAGTTGGATAGAGGTTATTGCTTAACTAAGACACTTCTCAATTATTAACCCAAGAGTAAAAATTTTGTCGACATATCCTCTACCTTTTCTAAAACCGCACTGTTCTTCTCTTAAGACTTTGTTTACAGCATCTCTCAGTCTAAAAAGCATAATACTACTAAGTAATTTGCAACCTACAGAGACCAGACTAATGCCTCAATAATTACGACACTAACTTTTATCCCATTTCTTATACAGTCGCTTAATTAAGGTTTTCCTAAAATCGTTAGGTACTTCGCTTTTTTCACAAATCATATTCATAATCTTCAGTAACTTATTTCTAACCTCAGAGCCGCCAAGTTTAAGAAACTTATTTACCACACTATCAGAACCTGGAGCCTTATTATTTTTTAATTTTTTTAGTACTGTTGCTAACTCTTCCTCACAAAGCAAATCTTCCTTTACCTTCAAGGTATCACAAAGTTTTTCATTTTCCTCTGTATCTTTTCTTTCAACTCTATCTAGGTTTTGCAAGTTCTCAAAATGTTCCGTCCATCTCTCTTTAACTCTTTCCTGATCACTAATTGTGACCCTGTTCCTATCTTTAACTGTGACAATTCCGGATTGACTGCTCCCTCTCAATTTATTAACATGTCAGTACAATATTTTATTACTATGCCGTCTAGCTGCATCTTCCAGATCCTTGGCAATCTTATCCATGGCCTCCACTTCACACCTCCTTAGTTCATATTTTAATGCTTTCTCCACTTTCTTTACATTCCTTTTGATTTCATACGATCTATCACGTAGACAATACTTGTACAAACCCCATCTCCTCTCTATTAAACATAAAGCTTTTTCACTAATATTCCTAGCTGCAGTCTTAACTTTCTTCCCTAAGACACAGACACCATCAGCAACTTCACAAATTGTTTTTCTGAAATTAGTCCATCCATCTTCCACATTGTTAAATTTTAAACTCTTAACTTTAGTATTCAACTGTTCTTGGAAAGTTTCTCTCAAATTCTCATCCTGGAGTCTACCAACATCGTAACAGAGGTAGTTACCCTTCTGAAATTTCAGCTTTAAATTAACCCTAGACACTACTAGATGGTGATCTTACTTTTAACATCAATAACAGCACTTCATTACACGGATTTTTCTCGTACAATATATCCTCATAGTGCTTAATGGCTTATCTTTAGCCTCAGTCATCTTTTTTGATGGTGTAAATTTAATTACTTAAGGTATTTTTTTTCTTTTATGCTTATTAGGTTGAGTCATACTTGTAAAAAACTCAGAGGTAACTTTAGAATAAAAACAAAAAATTTAGATAATTATAATGCAACTAGGGTATATGTGAGGTTAGAAATAGCTCTCAGTTATTGGTCCAAATTTTCAAGATTTACAAGATTCTGAATTAATATTTTGTAATTTTTGAATTAATTACAAATTCAATTATCAGTCAGGGGCTCCAATCCTAAGGGACAGGGGGAATGGCAGCTGTCCATTCTCCTAGATTTTGAAAAACATTTTCTATTTTCACCTTTCTCTATATTACACCTTACTCTATGTTTAAAGGAATAGAAGAAAAATCACACCCCCCCCCCCGAGATCGTGTGAAATATCGTTTTATATATCCATCTAAAAAAAATGGAAAAAAATCATTACTACCCCCCTTCCTACGTTTCGTGAATTGGCACCGCTGTTATCAATTGTATTGGATCGATCAACACATGATTTGTTTTTACTTTTAGTTCCTTTTCAAAATATTTGTCTGTTGTTATTCATTAATAAAAGATATTTCTTTGTTTTGCAAACATGTTGTCATAATTTATTTGTTTCAAGGGAATCGGTTTTTCATGGTCTGAAAATGAATGCTCCGGAGAGAAAAATACATTTTAGAAGAAAAATGTATTTCAGATGCCTTTTTGATGAAGGTTAACCTGAAGTAAAAAGCTACCAAAGATGTCTTTGGGCTAGGGGGTCAAAGAGGTGCTTTCCCTTTCCTTGTGACGAAAAAAAACTGCTGCTTATCCTTATGCGTTACTAAGCCGATGAGCCATTAAGTACTATGAGGATCTATCATACGAAAAAAATCCGTGTAAAGCAATTTTTGTAATAAACGTGGAAAATACGAACCTATGCAAGCAGACATTGATAGAACTTACAATTCCTCCGTTTCAATCAGACAATCTTATCTGTAATTTCAAGTACATTCTTGTCTGAATTAATTTTCTAAGTTAACTCTCTCTCCCAATACCGTTGCAACTTTAAAAGCATACAATTTTGACCTTACATTCCTGGTGTTTGATTAATATAATCAGTAAGAAACGAAAAATAATATCAATAAAATTCTCCCTTAAAAAGAATCTATGCTCTCCAGGGTCGCATGATTCTTAATTTCCTTCCCATATTGAGAAAGAAATGAAGGGACTTGTTCATTTTTTGTTAAGGTATATAAAAGAAAATAGGCTTTACTGCATCATGTCTTGCAAATGTGGGCGAATAACGTAAGTAATTCGATGAGAGGATAAAAGAATAAATTTTTTGATCAGACTATCGTTCTTCAGCAATTTGAAGCAACTCTTGTTAAGGGACATATTGGTGTCGGGTATTCAGACTTTGTTTGAATACAAATTCACTCTAATAAAGGAGCGGAAGAAGGGATAGAGATATAAAACAAAAACAGCATAATGAGATTTGACCGAGCTGCAGTTAGTCCAAAGATAACAGAACACGCCTTCTTTGGTTTATTAAATAAAAAACAATTTTTTTTTAACTGAAAGTAAGGAGTGACATTAAAACTTAAAACGAACATAAATTATTTCGTATATGAAAGGGGCTGTCCCCTCCTCAACGCCTCGCTCTTTACGCTAAAGTTTTTTATTGTTTTAAAAACTAGAGTTGCGAGAAAGAGTCAAACTTTAGCGTAAAGAGCGAGTTTTAATGTCACTCCTTACTTTCACTTAAAAAAAACTTGTTTTTTTATTTAATTTTTAAACGTTTTTGAATTAATACAGGTTTTGATTTTGGCTCACCGTACACGAATAATTAAAACTGAATTATTTATTCAGTTTTATATATAATTAAACATGAATTATTTGCATATTAATTTTACTTTTATTTGGTTAAATGGCTTTCTCGAACGTTGTTTAATTATATTTACGAACGTTTTTATTAGTAATAAATATACGTAACTTACGAATTAACTTACGTAACGAGCTTCTATATTCATATATTTTTAATACATATATTAGGGGGTTCTCCCCTAGTCAATACCTCGCTCTTTACGCTAAAGTTGGAATTCTGTTCCAATTCTGTAAAAATGACCCCTTAATCACAAAGGCCGTTAATTAGAATAAATAGCTCTTACGAAAATACTAAAAAATCTTTGGCTTAAAGAGTGAGGTATTGACTAGGGGGCAAACCCAATCATATATGTAATAGTTTCTGTTCGTTTTAATTTTGATGTAGCTCCTTACTTTCAGCTGAAAAACTTGTTTTTTTTTAATTTAATTTCTGATCGTTTTTTTGGCTGGAAAATCCGGCACCCCCTTCATAGCAATGTCCCTTCCCCCATGAAAACTTCCTCCATGGAAGATCCTCCCAAATGGCCCCCCACCCCTCCCCCCCCCCTAATACCAGAAAACCCCCCTTGAAAACGGCTATATACTTCCCAATAACCAATACTAGCCTATATGTAAACATTGGGTAAAGTTCATAACTTTCAGCCCTCCCCCCGGAAACTTTGGGAGATTAACTCATCCTAAAAGCCTTGTATATTATATTTTCGACCATGCTCAACGAAATGGGTATCTCAAAATTTTGATCGAGTAACTTTGAGAAAACAATGAGCGTAGGAGGGGGCCTAGTTGCCCTCCATTTTTTTGGTCACTGAAAAAGAGCACTAGAACTTTTAACTTCCGTTAAGATGAGCCCTCTCACGATATTCTAGGACTACTGGATCGGTACGATCACCCCTGAAAAAAAACACAAATAAACACGCATCCGTGATCTTTCTTCTGGCAAAAAATACAAAATTCCACATTTTTGCAGATAGGAGATTGTAACCTCTAAAGTAGGGTTCTCTGATACGCTGAATTTGATGGTGTGATTTTCATTAAGGTTTTATAGCTTTTAGGGGATGTTTCCCCCTTTTTTCAAAAATCAGGCTAATTTTTTCAGGCGCGTAGCTTTTGATGGGTTTTCGATGGCGCGTAGCTTTTAATTTTCTCAGTCGCGTAACTAAACTTGATGAAATCAGCTTGATGAAATCAAAAATTGTATTTTTGAAATTAGCATTAAAATCTGATTCTTTTGATGTATCTATTGGTTTCAAAACTCCGTGTTTTAGAGTTTCGGTTACTATTGAGCTAGGTCGAAAGTGCTTTACTTACTGAGTACTTTAGAAAGCATTTGAATCGAAATTTTTCTTTTAACCACCATTCTTAAAGCATCGTGAAAAACAATATTCATCGTATTCTCATGTTTTAGAGCTCTCGTTTTTCAAGTATTGGGAAGAAAAGTCAAACTTTAGTGTAAAAAGTTTGGGACTGAGGGGAGAGGGTACGCCCTCTCATTTACGTTATTCGTTCTAGATTTCACTGTCGCTCATTATTTTTTTTAAAAAAACATCTTTTTTAATTACCTTTCGTTTTTTCCGGTGTCGACAAAACCCCCCTGTGCCCGGGGGCAGACGTTGTAAGATATGCCCTAGGGGAATTTGGATCTTTTGGAAGAAGTGCTCATATAAACTTCCCAGAGGGCTCACTTGATTGGAAATTGAAAGTTCTAGTTCGCTTTTTAAGTCAAAAGAGGTCGGAGGGCAACTGGCTCCCCCATCTGCACCCTTTTTACCTCAAACCTATCCGATAGTAAATTTTAGATTGCCGTTTTTTAAAAATAGTTCAAAGATCATATAGCAAAAACTCCGGGTAGACACAACCCCCAGGGCCCGAGGGCAGGCGTTGTCAGTTTTGCCCTGAGGGAATATATGGTTCTTATGGAAGGGATGTTCGTACAAACTTCAGACAGAGCTCATTTGATTGGAAATTGAAAGTTCTAGTTCAGTTTCTGAGAGTCAAAATAGGTTGGAGGGCAACAAGCCCCAAATTCAACGGATAAAATTTTTGAGATAGCCATTCTGTTAAAAATAGTTCAAAAGTCAGCTAACAAAAACTAAGGCGTCAAAACAACACTCCAGGGTACGGAGGAGTGTTCTAAGTTATGCCCTGGGGGCATATATGGTTCTTATGGAAGGGATGCTCGTATAAGCTTCAGAAAGGGCTCGTTTGATTGGAAATTGAAAGTTCGAGTTCACTTTTTCAGATTCAAAGAGATCCGAGGACAACTAACCCCCCCCCCCTCATGCCTTTTTTTCCAAACCCATCCGATGAAAAGTTGAGCTAGCCATTTTGTTAAAGTAGTTTAAAGGTCGGATAAGAAAAACTTTGGTTTCGATACAACCCCCCAGGGCCCGGAAGCAGGCGTTCTAAATTATTCCCTAAGGGCAGGCATGGATCTTATGAAAGGGATGCTCGTATAAACCTCCTAGAGAGCTCACTTGATTGGAAGTGAAAGTTCTAGTTCCTTTTTTAAGAGTCAAAAGATCGGAGGACATCTAGCCCCCCCCCCCCCTCATGCCCTTTTTTCCCGGAACCCATTCGCTGCAAATTTTGCGATGGTCATTTTTTTTAAATAGTTCAAAAATTAGATAACAAAAATCTTGTACCGACATAACCCTCCAGGGCCTGAAGGTAGGCGTTGTCAGTGTTGTTCTGGGGGCGTATATGGTTCTTATGAAAAAGATAATCGTGTAAACTTCAGAGAGGGCTCATTTAATTGGAAATTGAAAGTTCAAGTTCATTTTTTAAGAGTCAAGAGGTATCAGAGGGCAACTAGTCCCCCCCCCCCATTCACATATACACCCTTTTCCCCCAAACCCATCCGATAAAAATCTTGAGATAGTAATTTCATTAAAATAGTTCAAAGGTTAGATAAGAAAAACTCCTGTGTCGACGGAGCCCCCTAGGGCCCGGGGTAGGCGCTGTAAGCAATGCTCTAAGGGAATATATGGTTCTTATGGAAGTGATGCTCGTATAAACTTCAGAGAGGGCTCATTTGATTGGAAACTGAAGTTTCTGGTTAACTTTTTAAGAGCCAAAAGAAATCGGAGGGCAAATAGCCCCCCCCCCCCTGCACGCTCTATTTTCCTCAAACCCATTTGATAAGAACTTTTGAGAGAGTCATTTTTTCAAATAAGTTCAAAGATCATATAACGACAACTCCGGGCGACACAACCCCCCCAGGGCGTGAGGGCAGGCGTTGTAAGTTATGCCCAGGAGGAATATATGGTTCTTATGGATGCACGTAAAAACTTCAGAGAGGAGTCATTTGATTGGAAACTGAAAGTTCTAGTTTAGTTTTTTAGAGTAAAAAGAAACTAGAGGGTAACTAGCCTCCCCCCCCCACGCCCTTTTTTCCCGAAACCCATCCGCTATATATTTTGAAATAGCCATTTTTTAAAAATACTTCAAAAATTAGATAACAAAAATCTGGTGTTTGCACAGCCCCCCAGGACCCTTGGGAAGGCGTTGTAAGTTTTTCCCTGGGGGCATATATGGTTCTTATGAAAGGGGGGCTCGTTTATACTTCAGAGGGGGCTCATTTAATTGGAAATTGAAAGTTCGATTATACTTTTTAAGATTCAAAAGAGATCGGAGGGCAACTCGCCCCCCCCCCCCCATTTACGCTTTTTTCCAAACCCACCCGATGAAAAGGTTTAGAGAACCATTTTGTTAAAAATATTTCAAAGGTAAGGTAAGAAAAACTCCTATGTCAACACAACCCCCAGGGCTTGGGGGCAGGCGTTGTAAGTATTGCTCTGGGGGCAAATATGGTTCTTATAGAAGGGATTCTCGTATAAACTTTGGAGAGGGCTCACTTGATTGGAAATTGAAAGATCTCGTTCACGTTTTAAGAGTCAAAAGAGATCGAAGAGCAACTAGCCTCTCTCCACGCCGTATTTTCCTCAAGCCCATCCGATAAGAACTTTGAGATAGCCATTTTTTTCAAAATGGTTCAAAGATCATACATCTAAAGCTCCGGGGTCGACACAATCCTTCAGGGCCCGGATTAGGCGTTGTAAATTTATGCCTGGGGTATATATAGCGGATATTGAAGGGATGCTCGTATAAACTACAGAGAGGGCTCGTTCAATTGGAAACTTAAAGTTCTAGTTCATTTTTTAAGAGTCAAAAGATACCAGGGGGAACTATCCCCCACTTCCCTTTTCCCCCAAATACATCCGATAAAAATTTTGAAATAGCCGTTTTGTTAGAAATAGTTCAAAGGTCAGGTAAAAACTCCGGTGTCGACGCAATCCCCCAGGGCCCGGGGGGAGGCGTTGCATATTATGCCTTTGGGGCATATATGGTTCTTATGGAAGGGATGATCGTATAATCTTCAGAAAGGGCTCATTTGAATGGAAATTGAGAGATCTAATTCAATCTTTAAGAGTCAAAAGAAATCGGAGGGCCCATATCCCCCCATTCCCTTTATTTCCAAACCCATCCGATGAAAATGTTGAGATAGCCATTTTTTTAAGATAGTATAAAGGTCAGATAACAAAACTACGGTGTCGACACAAACCCCAGGGCCCGGGGAGAAGTCATTGTAAGTTATGCCCTGGGGGCATATACAGTTCTTATAGAATGGATGCTCGTATAAACTTCAGAGAGGGCTCATTTGATTCAACATGGAATTTCTAATTTACTTTTAAAGAGTAAAAAGAGATCGAAGGGCAATTAGCCCCCCCCCCCCTATACCCTTTTTTCTCAAAACCAATCCGATGAAAATTTTGAGATAGACATTTTGTTAAATATAGTTCAAACATCAGATAATAAAAACTCCGAAGTCGACACAAACCCATTTTTTTACTTTGATATTATTACTTAGATTTCAGTTTTGATACTTCGATGAACATTTGATTTTTTAAAAAAAAGGTGGATTTTGAAATAAGGAATTTTTAAAAACTTGAGACTTTTTGCAATCAAAAACGAACAAAAATTAAATTAAAAAAAAACTTCCAAAAAAGAAGTTTTTCAAAGAAAAGTAAAGGCGATTTTAATCTTAAGATCAGAAGATACAAATACCTGTTAAAATTAAAACTCAAAACGTTAAAATTAAAACTCATAGGCAGCGCAATATCGCTGCCTATGTAAAGAACGATGTTGGCACAATGTATTTTTTGTTTCTATACCCGGCCACTTCGTATCGAAGGAGTTGTCGTAGAGACTTCGAAAAGGGCTCATTCGATTGGAAATTGTAGTGGCTAGTGCCCTTTTTAATAGTCGAAAGTGATTAGAGGGCAACTATTCTCCCTCCCCCCCCTACGCCAGTCATTCCCCCAAACACATCCAATCAAAATTTAGCCATTTTGTTCAGCGTAGTTGATTTCTAGATAGAAAATATGTTTTTGATGAGTACACTCCCCCACAAACTTTGGGACAAGGGTTTTACGTTATGCCATGAGGGCATATAAGAACGATGTTGGCACAATGTATTATTTAATAACTTTTTTCCTTTAGAGCAGGGCACTTCGTAACGAAGAAGTTGTCGTAGAAACTTCGAAAAGGGCTCATTCAATTGGAAATTGGAGTGGCTTGTGCCCTTTTTAATAGTCAAAAGTGATTGAAAGGCAACTAAAACCCCTTCCACGCCCGAAATTTCCCGAAACACATCCAATCAAAATTTTGAGATAGCCATTTTGTTCAGTGTAGTTGATCTCCAGATAGAAATTATGTGTTTGAGGAGGACGCACCCCTAAAGCCTTCAGGGCAAGGGTTTTAAGTTATGCCTCGGGGGCATATAAGGTTTTTATAGAAGGTGTTTTCGTAGAAACTTCAAAAAAGGCTCATTCGATTGGAAGTTCAAAGGGCTAATGCCCTTTTTAATAGTCGAAAGTGATTGGAGGGTAACTCGCCCCTCCCCCCACCCATCATTCCCCCAAACACATCCAATCAAAATTTTGAGATAGCCATGTTGTTCAACGTAGTTGATTTCCAGATATAAAATATGTTTTTGATGAGGAAACTCCCCCACAACCCTCGGGCAAGGTTTTTAAGTTATGCCCTGACGGCATATAAGAACGATGTTGGCACAATGTATTATTTAGTATTTTTTACCTTAGAGCAGGGCTGTTCGTATCGAGGAAGTTGTCGTAGAAACTTCGAAAAGGGCTCAATCAATTGGAAATTGCAGTGGCTTGTGCCCTTTTTAATGGTCGAAAGTGATTGGAAGGCAGCTAACACCCCTTCCGCGCCCACCATTTCCCCAAACAAATCCAATCAAAATTTCGAGAAAGCCACTTTGTTCATCGTAGTTGATTTCCAGATAGAAAATATTTTTTTGAGGAGGACACTCCCCCACAAACCTAGGGGCAAGGGTTGTAAGTTATGCCCTGGGGGCATATAAGGTTTTTTTAGAAATCGTTGTCGTAGAAACTTCAAAAAACGCTAATTCGGTTGGAAATTCAAAGGGCTAGTGCCCTTTTAATAGTCGAAATTGATTGGAGGGCCACTAGCCCCCCTCTCACGCCCATCTTTTCCCCAAACACATCCAATAAATTTTTGAGATAGCCATTTTGTTCAACGTGGTTTTAAGTTCTGGAAACTAGGTTTTTGAGCATTAAAACCGCCCACAGCACTCAGGGCGAGGGTTATAAGTTATGTCCTGGGGGCATATAAGGTTTTTATAGAACGTGTTGTCGTAGAAACTTCAAAAAGGGCTCATTCAATTTAAAATTGAAACGGCTAGTGCCGTTTTTAATAGTTGAAAGGGATTGGAAGGCAACTAACACCCATTCCATGCCTACCATTTCCCCAAACACATCCAATCAAAATTTTAAGATAGCCATTTTGATCCGCGTAGTTTAAAGTTCAGGAAATTATAACTTTGGGACACTCTCCCCACATTCTTCAGGGCAAGGGATAAAAGTTATGCCTTGGGGGCATATAAGGTTTTTATTGACAGCTTTGTCATAGAAACTTGAAAAAGGGCTAATTTAATTGAATATTCTAAGGGTTAGTGCCCTTGTTAATAGTAATTAGTGATTGGAGGGTAACTTACCTCCCTTTCATACCCACCATTTTCCCACATACATCCGGTCAGCATTTTGAGATAGCCATTTTATTTAACGTTGTTGAAAGTTTTGGAAATTAGGTATTGAAGGATGACAACCCTTCCCTCCCCCCCCCCCCCGCAGCCCTCAGGGCGAGGGTTTTAATTTATGCCCTGAGGGCATATAAGGTTTTTATAGAAAGCGGAGTTGTAGAAGCTTCAAAAAGGGCTCATTCAATTGGAAATTGAAAGGGCTAGTGCCTTTTCTAATAGTCAAAAGTGATTTGAATGGCAACTAACCCCCCTCTCACTCCTACCTATTCTCCAAACACATCCAATCAAAATTTTAGATATCCATTTTGTCGAACGTAGTTGAAAGTTCTGGAAATTAGGTCTTTGAGGATGATAACCCCCTCAGAGCCCTCAGTGCCAGGGTTGTAAGTTATGCCCTGGGACACATAAGGTTTATATAGAAAGTTGTTGTAGAAATTTCAAAAAGGGCTCATTTGATTGGAAATTGAAATTGTCTTTTTTAATAGTTGAAAGTGAGTGGAGATTAATTAACCCCCCTCTTACGCCCACCATTTCCCCAAAAACATTCAATCAAAGTTTAAAGATATCCATTTTGTTCAACGTAGTTGAAAGTTCTGGAAATTATGTATTTAAGGATGACAAACCTCCCAGAGCCCCAAGGGCAAAGGTTGTAAATTATGTCCTGGGGGCATATAAGGTTTTTATAGATAGAGTTGTCGTAAAACTTCAAATGGGGCTCATTCAATTGGAAATTGAGAGGGCTAGTGCCCTTTTTAATAGTAGAAAGTGATTGGAGAGTGATTAACGCCCCTCTCACGTCCACCATTTCCCCAAACACATCCAATCAAAATTATAAGATAGTCTTTTTGTTCAATATAGTTGAATCTTCTAGAAATTAGGTCTAAGAGGATGACAACCGCCCTAACAGCCCTTAGGGTAAGGGTTGTAATTTATGTCCTGGGGGCATAGAAGGTGCTTATAGAAAGCGTTGTCCTAGAAAGTCAAAAAGGGCTCATTCGATTGGAAATCGAAAGGCCTAGTTCCCTTTTTAATAGTCGAAAGTGATTGGAAGGCTTGACATTTTTATAGTAAAGATCGATTTGAGTATAATGTATTATTTTTGCTGTTGTTTTTGTATAGACCAGGGCACTTCGTATAGAAGGAGTTGTCGTGGGAACTTCGAAAAGGGTTAATTCGATTGAAAATAGAAAGGGCTGATACCCTTTTTAATAATTGAAAGTGATTGAAGGGCAACTCATCCCCCTTCCACGCCCAACCTCCCATTTTCCACTATGTTTAGAAACTAAGTGTTGCTTTAAGATTAAATCAAAATGCACTGTGTTAATACTAATTCCCAATAAGGTATCTCAGCAGTATCCCAAGAACGACTGAGTGTATTATGTTCAAATTTTTGGGGCTACTTCTGCTCTTAAAATTTAACCGAATGAAAATAACGTAAGTGTATCCAAGCTATCAAAGAAAGTAAACATATTTTTTTGCGAATGGTATCAATTTTTCCATGTCAGGACAACTAGACTTGACTTATATCCCATCCGGCCTTTGTGGCTGTATTGGGGCTTCTTCTCTTCTAACTAGTCGTTGAATTCGGGGACGGTATTCGGTTCTATCTGGTGCAAGACGCAGGAGTTTGGCGAGGCTCTGGCCATTGAAGTTATCATACCATCTCTTGCGTGGTCAGACACGAGGTCGTGTGCCATGTACCCGTCCTTCAAACATGATTTTGGGGAGTTGATTTGATGACATTCGTTTGATAAGACCAAGCCAGCGGAGTTGCTGACTTCTAATTAGGTCCATGATAGTGTTATTTTCTTTTTTCCTGAAAAGACTACGTCAATATAAAACGAACAGAAATTAATTAAAAAAAACTTTTTCCACAAAATAAGTTTTTCAAAGAAAATTAAAGAACTCCATTAAACCAAAAATGAGCAAACATAAAATCAAATAATCTACCAAGCGTGAAACTACCACAAATCAGCATCGATAAATAAATGAACCCAAAACGAACAGAAATTTCAATAAATAACCAAGTCAAACTCAAAACGAGCAGAAATTAACATAACTTGCGCTCAAAACCCCTATGCCTTCCCAAGGCCAGAACATAATTTGTACTTTACTGAAAAAAATACAAATTCAATTCAATTCAAACTTTTTATTTCCTCCGAATACGAAGAGTAAAAAAAGAAATAAATAAAAATAATAACCGCTAATCAACAGGCCATAAAATTATTTTAAACTATATAACAACAAATACGCAAAGGCCTTCAATCAAAATTATCGCACAAATTAACACTTCATTCAATAGATAATAAATTAACACTTCAAATTAACGCTTCATTCCAAAATTAAATCAAATAAAATAAATTAAGCTTCGTGCGCAGCTCTATATAAATTATGAGAAAAAACATTCAATTTGGATAAAAATTCTTTTGCTTTTTCTCCAAAACATCAACAGGGTTTTTTATTTTATATGCATTCATTAAAAAAGTATTTGATTCAGATTTAGAAAAGCAGCAAAGGAACTTAGCAAAATTAAAAAATGTGGTTTTTACATGTGCAATATTACTAATTCTAAAAAACGGGAGAAGCGATGAAAAAACTAAAATTTGAGGCAAAGCTGATATTTAAAAATTTGAGGCAAAGCTGATATTTTGAGGCAAAGCTGATGTTGAGATTTGATAAATACTGATATTTAATTATCAAAATGTTCTCCCCCCTCACCTGGCCTCAGCGTAAGGGTAGTAAGTTATGCCCCAAGCGCAGATAAGGTTTTCATGGAACAGGTGGTCATATAAACTTCGGATGGGACTCATTCGATTGAAAATCGGATTTTCTAGTGCCGGTTATAAGGATCAAAGCGGTCGGGGGCAACTACCCCCCCCACGTCATATTTCCCCATATGCATCTTATGGAAATTTTTGGGATAGCCACTTGTTCAAAAATAGTCCAAAGATCATGTAACAAAGCCTGTGGATTGACAGAATCGTCCCGAGTCTGGGGGTAAGGGTTGTAAGTTATGCCCCAGGAGCATATAGGGTTTTTACGGAAGGGATGGTAGTGTGAACTTTAGAAGAGGCTCATTTGATTGGAAATGTATAGTTCCACCTCCCTTTTAAAAGTCAAACATCATGGTGAGCAACTAGCCCCCCCCCTTTCCCTGACATCCTCTTTTTCCGAAACGCATTGAATTGAAATTGTGAGATAGCCATTTTGTTAACAATAGTCCAAAAATCATTTAACAACGTCTTTAGTGTGGACACAATCCGCCAGAGCCCATGGCAAGTGTTGTAAGTTATGCCCCGTGGCATCTAAGGTTTTTATAGGACGATTGGTCCTATAAACTTTGGATCGGATTGAGCTCGTTCTATTGGAAGTTGGAAGTTTTAGTACCCTTTTTAAGAGTCAAAGCTTAACGGAGGGTTAATCAGCCCCCCCCCCCTCAAGTTTATCATTCCCCAAAACATATCCGATCGAAATCCTAAGAGAGCTATTTTGTTCAGCATTGCTGAAAGGTACAGTAATTATGTCTATGGGGATGTCAACCTCCCCACAGTCCTCAGGAAAAGGGATATAAGTTAGGCAATTCGTTCATTGTTTACACATAGTATATGTTATTGAGAAACGTATGCATGTTTGAACTTTTCTTTTTATGAACACGAATGGCATTCAGGTGAGCCTTTCAGAGAACGTCCAGGGAAGTGTTGAACTAAATTAAAACAGGTTATGTGTATACGGATTGTCAAAATACTGTAACACAGCAACAACTGAGTACATCAATTTGGAAAATTCAGGAAATGATAAGTGAGATGATCAAAAAGGCAATAGTTGGATACTACCAATACTACTACAACTACAACCACTATTACTATCACACTATTCCATTTACAGTATTAAGGGGAAATTATAATTAAATCAAAAGATGTTATGTGTATTCAGATTTTCAGAATATTGTATCTCTAGAATTGATTTGGGTATTCAGTTGGAACTTTCAGAGAATGCTTAAAGGGGAAGATCATCTCACCATAAGGTCATGTGCGCACACTACCGCTAATACTACTATTACTTCTATATTTACTACTACTATTATTACTACTACTACTTCTACTGCAACTATTTGTTAGGCTAAGAGCATTGAGATGAAATTTTCAAGAAGTATTTGAACATAATTATATTAGAAGTATATTGAACAGGTTATCAAAAGGACATATCATTAATGTCATAGCAATGGCTAATTATATTAAGCTGAAACTTCCAAGATTTGATGGGAGGGATGTTCTACTGACCAAAAGGCAATATATTAATACTACTGCAGCTAGTAGTACTACCGCTATTCAATACTATTACTAGTAATATCAATACTACTCTTGTGACTACTATTGCAACTGTGCCAAAGGGTATGAAGGTGAAATTTTCAAGGATCATTGAAGTGGGAAGGTGAACTGACTCACAAACACCGTCTGTATGCAGGTCGTCAAAAGAATGTAAAAGCCATACCTTAGGAACAGTTTGGTGAGTGAAGTTGAAACTAACAGGGCTTGTTGTGAGAGATGTTGAACTAACCAAAAGAAAATATTTGCAACCTATTGCTACTTCATCTACTCGTACTACTACCACTGTTAATATCATTACTATTACTATTACTACTACTGCCTCTAAGGCTTAGGCAACTACTATTAATTCTACTGCTACTACTACTGCTACTGCTATTAAACCTAAGGGGTATAAGACGAAAAATTTGGGATATATAAAAACCGTATGGAGCTGATTCGAAGCACACTATTCCTATACATGTTGTCAAACGGGCGCATCAGAAATTCTTCAGGAACAGTTAAAGGTATTAAGCAGAAATTTTCAGCGTGTGTTGAAGGGGGTGTTTAAGCAGCCAAAGGTGCTATGTGCATACTGCTACTAATGCCTTTGAGGAATATTTAGGCGGATGTTGAACAAACTATGAAAACAAAATTGAGCATGTGGATTTTCAAAAAGGTGACAAAGGAATATCTGATGAGCAGCTTATATTATTAAATTAGACCTTTAAGGGCAAGTTTTGAGGGATTTTGACTAGCCAGAAGGCACTATGTGTATACTTTTAGTGCTACCACTACAGTTACTGTAACTAAAGACGTTAAGGATATTCAAGTGAAACTTTTATGGAAAGTTCAGGAGGAGTTTCAATTAAACGATAAAACTGTATACATGCAGGTATTCAAAAGGGCATATAAGTAATATCATAGGCAGCAGCACTCTATAATAATTAGAAATATCATTGAAACTTTTAAAAGAGCTAATTCGATGCAAAATTAAAAGTTCATTTTCCAAACCCATCAAGTCAAAATTTTAAGACAGCCTTTTTTCCAGCACAGCGGAACGGTCCAGCAACTATGTTTTATGGATATTGGGCGTGTCGACCTTCCAAAATTATGCAATTGGTCCAATATACAATAAAACTAAATATTGTATTAAACTAAATTAAAAGCCATTGTGTTTATGGTTGCCAAAAAAAACACCTCAGCGTTGTATCGAGAATGACTGGGGGTATTGAGTTGAAAATTTTTGGGCTACTACAACTACTACTCATTCTGCTCTCACAAATTAAACAATAAAAAGAGTATAAGTGTATCCAGGTTCTCAAAGGGCATAGATAGAATCTTATGGGAATGACATTAAGGTTTGTTTTTCAGGTCAATTTCAGGAATTATAAAATTTAATTTTAAAATACTGTGTGTCAGGATTAAAAATTGTTGAAAAAATTTCTCCTACATATAAATAGCATGCCAAACTATGGATTCTTATAGAAAAAAAACTGAAAAGATATAAAATATTATTTTATCGACAAAAGGTACTATATCAATATAAAACAAAAAGAAATTAATTAATAAAAAACTCTTTCCAAAGGAAAATTTCTACAAAGAAATGTTAACAGCTCCGAAAATGAGCAGAAGTAAAGTCAAATAATCTTCCAAGCGTAATACTACCCCAAATCACGATCAATAAATAAATTAAACTCAAAACTAACAGACATTACAATAAATAGCCGTGTCAAACTCAAAACGAGCAAAAATTAATTTGATTAGGGCTGATAACTGTCATGACTTCTTAAGACCAGAATTTAATTTGCGCTTTATTCAAAACAAAATACGTTTTAAATGTTTTCACTTTTTTAATTTCATAAATAAACAATTATCCAAAACTTTATGGAATAAATATCGGTATACGTCAATTAAACTGACAATCCGTGGTCATTTGTTTTGTTTGTTTGTTTAGTGGGACATTTTTTTTAGTGTTGGACTTTTGAAAAATAAAAGTCCCACACAATACCTAGAAATACCACAAAAAGGGATAAATCCCTCAAAGTAAAAACAGTGTTGGGACTGAATCAAAGAAAGCAGAAATAACGAGACTTCAGAAGAAAAGTGGCTTTTTGACCAAAGATGTAGTTGTTATTAGTCTCCTTAGTAACCGATGGGTGTTTTCCGCAGCTCAACCCATTTCTAAATTGAAGTTGTTTGTCTCCCATCAAAGCATGTGACATAATATAAGGCAGCAGTAATTTCTTAAATACTTTGCTAATTCAGGCCGAAACTGTGATTGGCCTGTAGCTTTTGAGAGCAGGGGATCTTGATTCTTTTTCAAAATGTTGGATGTGCGGCCACTGTGAAAGTTGGCAGGTGTAAGTCCCTGCTCGGTGCACAAGCAGAACAGTAGGGCTAAATACTCATGACACTTACAGCACTTTGCCATGCTGTAAGTGTCTCGGAATGATCCCATCGAGTGCTGGAGGTGTATTTTAATTTCTGCACAGAAATTCTGCAAGGCGTGTTCTTTTCAACTTTTTCATTTTTTTTTGGTAATTCAATGTGTCATTTAGAAATAATGACAGAATTTGGAGAGTTTTGTGCTATCTAACTGACTTTTTAGCTTGTACTTGAAAGTGGAGTCCAGGTCATTGGGTGGCAGCGCGAACACGGGCTTGTAATGGTTTACCCAACTTTGCACATCAGCGTCAGTCCTGTTTGATTGATTGGAATTGCTTCAACGTGATGTTTGGGTCATTCTTAAAACTACGCGGAAACTACCACTTGCTGTACTTACATATTCTCTAGAATACGTTTGAATTCCTCTCTGGCATATCGTAAGCCCTGAAAAACTACTCTAGGAGGGCTTGTCACAATTTTTCCATAATTTGGACCAGAATTCAGATTGCTGTTATACGAACTTGAAATATCATGATATGGGTTATTTCGTCCTTTTTCACGAGTATTGAAGTACACTTTTGCTACTGGCACAGATTCGGATTCCACAGACTTCATCGAGCGTATGATCTCGGAGCAAAAATAATTCAAAGCTAGTCTGTCTACAGTTTGGCCGTGAACAAGCAGGTGGAATGGTAACTTTCTCAGTAACTTTCAATCAGTGGAAGCAAATAAATTACTAAGTTTGAAATGTTAAATTTATATGGAAATAGTTTGATTCTTTAACCAAGGTTGTGCTCGATTTGGAATCTGTGATCCCAGGAACAGTAAGGAAGCATAGTTTTCAATTCTTCTCATATAATTTGTGTTGAAGATTAGATTTATTTAAATGGAGTTGCCTTATAATATTATTACTAATTTATGCTCTTTGCTTGGAAGCAAAACAGCGTCATCTATAATAATTCTTAATAGCGGATTCTAGAGTGCGTTCATATTATTAAATTTTACTAATAAGCGAGCAGAAGAGGGAGTTTCTTGTCGCAAGGGCCGTTGTACCTGCCGGGAGTGTGACTCCCTTAAACTGCGGGGATCAGGTAGCAAGAAACTACGCTTCCCTCGCTTATTAGCTTAAATAGCTCTGTATTACGTCGTAGTTTATTGAACTGGCTCCTCCCCTCGGACTTTGATTTTGCATTACGGATTGTGACGTGGCTGTTGCGATGGGGAGTAATGAGAAATTGGTTTGGAATGCGTTACTGAATTATGCTTTCCGTGCGATAAAAGCTGGTAATCGCTCGGAGGATATAGCGAAAAAAGCAGTCGAGTTTTTCTCAGAGGAAGCAATTGCAATGGCGAAGGAGTTATTGTGGCCCCTAGCAGGAATTACCACACGTGTTACTGCGCGATCGAAGAACACCGATGATATCCTGGACATATTAAAAGTATTTCGGGTTTGTGAAGATAAAAATATCTCGTTGCCGCGGTTTGTGATTTTCGAACCTGATGAAGTTCCGATAATCCCGGGAGAAGTGACGGCTACCCTAACCCGGAAAGTAAACGAATTGTGTGCTAAGTTCGATAGTTACGTGGATTCTAATCCCTCTCCTTCTGTCTCTGCTATGCCTGCGGCAGAAACTAACACGATCATGTCGAAACTGTCATATGCGGTTGTTTTGAAGAATCCCCCGAAAGATCTTTCGAACCCTAGCGCTCGGAAATCCTATTTGGACAGAGTATGTGGTGATATTAGTTCGAACATTGTGGAGCTGAAACCTAGGAAATCTGAATGGAGAGTAGTCTTGAACAACAAGAATGCTGCCGAGTCCCTGGCTGAGGCAGTGGGTAAAAGTGACTCAACTATAAGTGTTAAAGTAAAAACTCCCGCTTTCTTCGGAATAATCCGCCACGTTCCCACTGAAACTTCAGATGACAAACTGCGCTCAGTTGTACCGAACTGTGTTAAGGCCGTACAAATTGGTAGTACTCGGTCATTCAAATTACAGTTTGAAAGCAAAGCTCATCTCTTTAACGCAATGAACTCTCCGCCCATTTTTGGTTACGAGCGACTACCCATTACAGAATTTAAATTCTTACCGATGCAGTGCTACAACTGTCAGTCCTACGGACATGCAGCAAAATCTTGTGTAGATCCCCCGAAATGTTCAAAGTGCGGTGGAGATCATTCCAGCTCTCGGGACAATCCATGCCAAAATGCCCCCAAATGCGCTCTGTGTGGTTCTTCTCGACACCCGTGTTACAGCTTCCAATGTCCAGTAGCTCAGAAGCTAATTTCTAAACAATGATCGGTGATTCTATACGGGTTGTTTCATGGAACTTAAATGGTGGAGTGGTTGATAAAATGCCACTGTTAGAAGGATTGTTATGTTATAACGATGTACTCTGTGTGCAGGAACACTTCCTCTCGAATCAAGCCGTTAGTCTGCTTGAGCTAAACGATGGCGTCAAAGTATTTGCTACTCCTGCAAAGTCATCGGGCAGGGGAAGGCCGTCCGGTGGAATCGCCATTCTTGTTAGCAGCAGGTTAAATCCCATTCTGTATAAATCTTCAGACTTTTTTGTTGCTGTTAAGGTGCACAAAACTGTTATCCACTCTGTGTACATGCCAACAGACTACAGAGACAGTAAATCAGAAAAAAAATTTAGTGAAGCCTGCAGTAAGCTATCGAGTTCGGTGGGCAGCTGTTCTAGCCAGGGCCTTGAATGTATAGTCGCTGGTGACGTGAACTGTGACTTGACTGATGAGTCTAACGCTCGAGCACAGATCCTCCTATCTTCCTGTGACGGTCTTCGTCTTGCTAACAATGATCTGTGTTTTACTTATATCCATAACTCAGGCTCGACTTCATCTCTCGACTTCATGTTAAGTTCCATCCAATCTCCAGCTTGCGGCAATTCGCACGTAGATCTGAGCGTAAGCGCGTCTGATCACTTTCCAATTATAAACACTTTTCGAGTAATTCCTGCCTCTCCTAACCCCCCAACTAATGAAAAGAAGTGGAAAATCAAAACTAATTGGAGTAAAATTGACCTGGCTACTTATCATTACGTATTGGATGAGATTCTCACAAAGATTAAAGTGCCGTTCCAATTACTACAGCAGAGTGTATGTATTCAAGATGAAGAGAAACAGCTGCTACTAAACATCTACTGTAGTGAAATATCTCACGCACTGTTATCTGCCGAGGCCGCTGCGGTCCCCATTCGTAAAGTCCGAGTGGGAACGGAAATTCCAAAGTGGTCCGAAAACCCTGCTCTAAGTGAAGCTTGTGGTCGTGCAAAATTTTGGCTTAGGCTCTGGAACGAGTGTGGTCGTCCGAAATCAGGTGTTGTAAATGAAGTTCGGCTGTTCAGCAAACGCAAATTTGCTAAGATTTTGTCTAAGCATAAATGTGAAGTGATCGATCAACATAGTCAATTGATAAGTAATGATCCAAATGCTGTGTGGAGATTTCTTAAACGTAATGGTGATCAGAATAGTGTCGAACCTGTGATCTCTGAGCAAGATTGGGTGTCCCACTTTACTTCTGAGTTCTCTCCACCCGAACAAGATCTTGAAGATAAATATGAAGTCGAACTTGATAAGTTCATGGAATTGCCTAGTTCTGGTGTTGGCTACATAGTAACTGTTCCTAATCTGATTCGTGCAATTTCAAAATTAAAAAAGAAACAATCGAAAGGTGTCGACAAGTTGTGTGGGTTGCATCTTGTACATGGTACTGCTGGTCTCCTGAGTCATTTAGAGCTTCTATTCCAAATAATCTTTAATTCTGGTCTCGTTCCCGACGTTTTTGGTACTGGAGTAATTACACCTATTTTGAAAAAAGGGAAAAATCCGTCTGAATGCGTATCTTACCGCCCTATAACTGTTTCGCCGGTTTTATGTAAGCTTATGGAATTGCTAGTTATAGATCATATTGCTTTTCAATGTTCTACCCCCGATAATCAGTTCGGATTTAAAAAAGGTGTTGGTCGCGAGCACGTCCATTATATTCTTGCTAATATATTAATAGAAGCTGATGAACTGAATGAATCCCTTATTCTAGCGAGTCACGATGTTAGACGTGCTTTTGATTCTGGGATACATCCCCAGTTATTAGTGTCTGCTCATAAACGTGGTGTGGACCGATCGGTTATTTTGCCTTTTCGGGATATGTATAAGAAGCTTCGAGTCCAAGTTAAAGTCCCGTCTCCTAACGGGCCGATTGTATTGCCAAAAGCTATTCCGGTTAGAAAGGGCATTAGGCAGGGTGCAATTTCGTCACCCCGGTTGTATAATAATAGTGTTCTCGAGGCCCAAAAGTTAGTGCAAATGAGCTGCATTTTCCGAGGTTTGGATGTAACATTACTTAATTACGCAGATGATATTTTTAATTTAAGTAGATGTTTGTCTCGTATTGAAGAAAATTTTCAGATTCTAGATGATGCTTATAGAGGGATAGGCCTATCTTTTAATGCAAGTAAAAGCGAGATTGTTGCTTTCAATAGGAGAAATGCAGATTGTATAGATCTTGCTGTCAAATTTGGTGCTCAAGAGGTTCCACTGTCTGACTCCATAATGTACTTAGGAATGCCTATAGGTCATAACATGGCATCTACACGTGCTCGCCAAATAAGTAATTTCGCAGAAAAGGCACGTAAGGCTTACGGGGCGCTATCTTCAACTAAAGCGAAATATAATCGACAAATTCGAGCTAGGCTATATAATGCACTGGTGATCCCACACTTTCTGGCTTTATCACCGTTTTGGCATATATTTAGTGTTAGTGATAAAAGAAACCTTCGATCACTTTTTTACAAATATGCAAAATTTCTTTTAAATACCCCACCGTGGGTTAAAAATTCCAAGATGTCTGCAAGGTTCGGTATCACAGATCCGATTGCTGCTGTGATGAAACGTCGTTCTGAATTTTTGGGGTCGCTTGGGCCTAGTAGTCTGGCAATTGCAATTCGTACTTAGTGAGTTTTTGTAATAATGTCTTTATTTATTGGCGGTGTATCGTAACGTTTGTTTTTTTTTTTGCAGTTAAGTGTTTTTTTTGTTTTTTTTTTATACTCCATTCGTGCCATTTGTGGTTTTGTATCGAGTGGGTGAATAAAATTATCTATCTATCTTTAACAAGAGTCGAGCCAAGGATATATTTGTACACGGATTGCTCTACTTTATGCCATTCACTCTTAATGTGCCATGATCGCTAGGGGCACCGCTTTCAGACCCAGAATGGTACCAATAATCTAATTACAAATTGATCGCTACAATCGTGCTCAGAGTCTACAACAGCTTTGACAATAGTTTTGTAATCAGAGAAGAGCTGTCGCACAGCAGCACCCATATTACAGGCTTCATCCAATCATGTTCCTCAGAATGAAGGGAGATAAGAAGAAGATTATCACACCCCTTCCTCCTCTTCTTCAATTTTTAGCTGAAACCTGACTGAAAGTTAGAAGATTTTCCTCTAAAGCATACTTTCTATGGCTTCACCATAAGACAAGAGATACCCACCAATTCTCCTATTCAATGGCTTATTTGCAAGTATATGTTACTATTCATAATTTTATGAAAAATCAAATGAACGTTTCCTTTAAATGAAGCTTAGCGTTCATAAATAGAGTTAATACCGTTAATAGCGTTAAAAATAACTGTCGATATTAGCCATTTATTGCGAATGGACTGATTTTAACACAGCATTGTGTTCTTTGAAAGTAAAAAGCTGCTTATGTTGCTTTTCGGTGATTTCAACTTCATTGGGTGTCTCAAAATTTTTACTCGGTAGTATTGAATACGAGTTTAGTCTCTGAACTATAGGGAACAAGTTTTTGAACCTAATTGGGTGATCTACTGTACTGTGTTATATTGCGCAGTAAACTTTTCGTGATAAAATCTAGCTGATTAATTGTGAAGGATTGTTCACCTCGTACCACCCCTAGTGTTAACACGCTGCGTCCTGAGCGTTGATTTGTCTAAATCAGGGCCCACTTGATAACTCTAGTGCCTCTAAGGCAATAACTAACTCTAGGGTAATAACTCTAGGAGCATATGGCTTATACATTCTAAGGTAGGCCTTTATAATTTTAGTAGGCAAGCCGAAATAGAATTATGAACGATCAATTATAGGCAACCGAATTAATATTGGGGAAGGTGTAAAGAAGAAAAGTCAAAATCTCTTAATTCCATGTCTCTCAGAGTTGATAATTTATTGAAAGATTTCCTAAGTCTTCAGAAATATCTACAAGTCTTTCTGGTCAAATTAGTGAAGTACGTTCTGCAGTAGACGTTAATGCAAAATGAATCGAGAGCACTAGCAGGGAACTAGCTTCTAGCATGGCAAGAATGGAAAGAATAGAAAAAGAGCAGAAAAGGTGCAATGTAATGCTATATAATTTTTCTCCGACTTTAAGAGGAAGATATCTAAAAGAAGATCTTATTTCGTGTTTTACCCGTGTGGTCCCCCATTTAAGTATAACCGAACACGATATTATTCACGCATTTCGTTTACCATCACAAAAAAGCGTCCGAACTATTGTGATCAGATTCCTATCTATAGATCCCAAATTCTCAATCCTGAAATCATTTCGGAATTTTCAAAGATATGACCTCACTGTAGCTCCCGAATATTCAGCTAGGGAACGGATCGCCCGAGAGAAGCTTATACCAGCTATGGTACAAGCGAAAGAAGAAGGTCGGTCAAACGTTCAGTTGCAGGGTGTGAAACTTTTTCTTGGAAATCATGTATTTATGTACCATAAGATAAACGACAAAGTGAAAGAAATAAAAAATATTGAGGAAGCTATAGTCCGTGAGTCAGGGAATTCGGAGGAGAGTAGAAGTGACGTTAGCAGAGTGGACAGAGAAAGAAATGAGTCAATATCATCCAAGGAATCAGATTCTACTAACACACCAAAAACCACAAAGAAAAGAAGCTTTGAGATGGTGGTGAGCCCAAATGACAAGGGTAGTCAACCTAGTGCAACATATTTTGACAGAATAGTTTGGGATATAAGAGGAGAGTTGATATTCATGGGGTTATGATGACAAGGGGAGGACGGGTGGCTGTCGTACGTTGCAGTTTGAAAACTGGGGTCCTGATCTAAGACGGTATTCTGTTGATCGAAGTTTCTCTGGATTTTGGGAGTAATTTCGGTGCTAAATAATAGTCAATAGCGGGAGCTGTACCATGGGCAAAGTAGTACGTACTGCAGTCGACTATCCAAGGTCATAATGATGATATGATGAATGGTTTGTTTAGGATAGACGATTATTATGTTATCAGCTTTGTTGAGACATGGCACAATGTGCCAGTATTTAGAAAAGGTTTTTGAAGTGTCCATGTTTCAAGAAAGAGAAGTAAGAATAATCGAATTTATGATGGTGTTACACATGATTAGCAAAATATATTTAGTGCATGTATAGGTTAAAATCGCAATCAGAGAATGTGACTTGGTTGAAGATTGCTATAGGAGTTGTTAAGTTTATCATTTGTGTGGTGTATCAAACATTTCGTGGTAACGAGCTGTAAGTAAGGAGCGACCCGGCTCAATGGTAACCGAAACTAAAAAAAACAGATTTTATACCAGTAGATACATTTAAAGAGTCGTATTTTTATGCTGATTTCAAATACATAAGTTTCATCAAGTTTAGTCTTACCCATCAAAAGTTATGCTCCTGAGAAAATTTGGCTGATTTTAGAAAAAAGGGGGAAATACCCCCTGAAAGCTATTGAACCTTAAGGAAAATTACACCATCATATTCAGCGTATCACAGAACCCTACTGTAGAGGTTTCAAGCACCTATTTACAAAAATATGGCACTTTGCATTTTTTGCCAGAAGAAAGGTCACGGATGCGTGTTTGTTTCGGCTGTGATAATTAAAAGGGTGACATATGCAATTTTGGTCGAAAATGAGTTATGTGTATGTCATGGGTAAACCCAGCACGAGGAATCGAATGGTGAAGTCAGTATTATCCTATCTCCTACCGTTGCGAAGATAAAAAAAAAAAGAGACATCTGCCACTTTTGGACGCGTCTCACAGTTGGGTCAAAAAGGAGATACGTGTATAGCACATATCCCCTTTCGACCCTGTTCTTTTTAACTTTAATATTTGCCATGTCTCCTTTTTAGCACAAGAATCAGCCAAATTTCAGTATAATCACCTTTATTTGAAGAAAAGAAGAAACAGTTGTTGTAATGTGATTGAGACCACAATGCATTCCAGAAGCTTTGCTCTTGTCCAAAAAGCAATTAAAATGGCAAAGGAGAAATGAATCAGCAGGTGAGAAGTCTTATAGTTTTATCTTGTATGAATTTGATTAATAATTTGAGCAGTGGAAGACAACAGAGGAGAGCAGATCATGATGCTAGTAAGTAAATAACATGCAATTGAATAAATAATTTGGCTAACTTTTGTCGTTTAACTCACCTGCAGTGTAGCTACCGCAAATAAAAGATGTTTTTTTTTTTCTGGGCATTTATCGCTTATCTCCATGGGAAGCAGAATTTATGACAGTGTAATGGAGCCATTTGACAACACCTCCTTTGTCCGTCACTGACTTGATCGTCAAGAGTTGGCCACGGAATTGAACAATAATGGTGATGCAAAAATAGAGAAAAATCTGTCTCTAAATGCAAGTGAACTTGAGTTTTTGCCTGATGGAAATATACTTGATTGGGATTTGGTTCAGAGCTTGTGTAGTGACGAAAATCCTGAGACGCGATGCTCAAACACCGGAAAAGACGAGGAACTGGACGTTTTGGAAATTGTATGTAGTGATGGCACTGCCAGAACTCCAAGTTCAGACCACCCCAAAGATGAGGAACCAAAGGGATTGCCACCTGTCACTGCCAAAATGAAAAATCTGACGGCTTATTCAGACACCAACGAAGCTTCTAGCATTGGTTCAGATGAGTATTTGCCAGTTGAGAAAAGTTCAAGTGAGAGTAGCGGGAGTGAGAAATGTGATAGAAAAAGAAAGAGAATGATAAAAGTGCGAAACAAAAACAACAGAAAAACTACTGTAGTCAAGGAAAATTCAGATGAGCTGGAACAAGGCCCCAGTAAAGAGCAAGACAAAGATTCTCTACCAGAGTCCAAGAAGAATCCTGTATTCAAAAGTGCAAAAGAGAAAGAGAAAGGAAGCGAGAAGAAAAGCAAGCATTAAAAAAGCGAAAAGAATAAGTCCTTTTATAGATAAGTATTGCTCGGCTGGCTGTAAAAGGAAATGTTCTATGTTGTCTATGGAAATGTGGAAGGAGATCCATAGCGAATACTGGGCTCTGGACCACTTGGAACGCCTAACCTACAAAAAACCACTGATAGAGGCAGTGAATATTTTCCGGAGAAGGGTGAAAGTAGATGGCCGTTTGCCATTCAAGAAAAAGCTCAGTGATAGATATTTCTTACCTTTGAAATCCGGTGATGACGGCAGTGCGAAACCGTTACGTGTCAGGGTCTGCCAAAAGACTTTTTTGTGTACACTGGGATTTTCTAGTACGAAGTGGATTGAGAGAATCTGAAAGAAGATTGGCAAGGAGTCTGTGACTTTTCCAGTCAAGGAGAGACCTGGTAGACAAAACAACAGTAAAGAGACATTAAATAAAGAACTTATAGTGATGCATATCGAGTCTTTCAGGCCATACCAGCCGCATTATCGTCGAAAAAATAGTCCAAATGTGAGATACTTACCAAGAGAACTCACTGTTCAGTTGATGCTTGATGATTTTCAGAAAAACTATCCAAATGAAAAATGCTCTCGTGCTTCTTATGCCGCTGTGATGCCCAGCATGAATGTATCTTTGAAAATGCCTAAGAGTGATACCTGCGAACTTTGTGACACCATGAAAAACAAAGAGAAAAATGAGCAGCTAACTGAATCAGACAAGGAGGGAATGGAAGGAGGGAAAATCATAAGCAAATGGCGCAGAAAGCACGAAAGGAGCTAGAAAAAGATACGCAACACCCTCATGGGGTGGAAAAAGCGGTGTACAGCATTGATATGCAGAAAGTACTTTTGCTGCCCATTATGCCAAAAATCAAGGACTCACACTTCACTAGCCGTTTAGTAGTCTTTAATGAGACTTTTGCTCCTGTAAAGTCAGGAAGTGTGCCGGAGACCGTGTATTGCATAGTATGGCATGAAGCCATCTATGGCAGAACTGCTGATGGTGTGGTCTCAGCCATATACAGTCTGATTAGCGAGTTGCAAGAAGTGAAAGAATTTGTTTTGTGGTGTGACAATTGTTCAGTCCAAAACAAAAATTGGATTCTGTTTAGTGCACTTGTTTGCATCGTGAATCAGAGCTGGGGTCCCAACTCCATTACTTTAAAGTACCTTACTAAGGGTCATACATATATGACGGCGGATGCTATCCACGGTTGCATCAAAAAGAAGATAAGAAATAAGGATGCTGTCGAGGATTTGAGGTAACTCTGATGCAAAATTGCAGGAAAACAACCGTGTAAAGGTCCTTAACACGAAAGATTTTTCCTTGTGGAAAAATGAGAAGGCACCTAAAAAGGGCCCTGAAAAGGATTCTATCCTGCTGAACAGAATTGTGCAGGTTACTTTTCAAAAGGGGCAGAAAGATCTATATGCTACAAGTACGATTTCGACGACACTTTACAGCGTTTCGATTTTCTTAAACAGAAATCGAAGCGCTTGAAAGGTTTGCCAGAGAACGTGAAAGGTTCTAGAGGGATTTCAAAGCAAAGAAGCAAGGAATTTTGAGGCTATCCACACACATTTCCGATGAGTGGAAAAGCAATTTTGGATTGACTTGCCAGTGAATGAAGAGTCTCCTGATCTAACCACGTGTTTTGAAGGATGCCAAAGTGATGATGTTTAAACAACAACCAAATAAGCTACTTTATTATTCATTTCTTCTCGTAGATTCGAGTAAAAGTAGCTTAAATAGAATTTTGCACTAATCAAAATCCATTTTTGGGTCTGGGATACTACGAACTGCAAACGTGTTTAGTCATTGTTTAAACATCATCACTTTGGTGTGTCTTGTGGAAGTAAATCTTCCAGTGTTCCAAACAGGTCGTGCCAATGATTTTTATATTTTACTTTGCATTATTCGAAGTTCTTTCAAGAGGTTGTGCCAATTCAGTTCCTTATTTTTACTCTTGTATTATTTGAAATAAAACAGGTATATTATTTGAAGTCCTGGAGTACAAAAAGAGAAAGAAGAAGACTACGAATAGTTAGAGTCAGGCGAAGAAAAGTTTCAAAGTACTTTATCGAAACGATGAATTAATATAAAAGGAGGGTAAGATGCGCCCTGATAATGTGAACAAAATGGCCACAATCCGAAAGGTTCTTGTAAGTAATTCTGTAGTACACCAAGGGAAAGGAAGAGGAAGCTAGTGCAAAAAGTAAGATTGGATCAGAAGTCTCTAGTACTTCAACGGAACGATGGTCGCAGGTAAATTTCATATCAAAAGAAAGCTCAGAGGCAGCCTCTGTTTGATATTGCCGACAAAGTGCCCAGATTCCTTCAGTATTTTTTGGAATTCGGAATGACAGAAGAGGATTTTCTTATGGAGCTATAACATGGGGACCTGGCATATGTCTCCTTTTTTTGTCAAGGAAAAAGGAGACATACGCCATAAAATGAAAAAATTTCGAGCTTGCTCAGAATACTTGAATTCAATTTATACCACTGAAAAGAGCAGAAAAAGCTGGTCTAGAATATGTTCCCTTGATCTCCATTAGCCTCGCCCTTCAGAGCAACCACAGCCCAAAAAAAATTTTCCGTTTTCGGGCTCTCCTGAAAACTAGCAAAAATGGCGTATGTCGCCCTTTTAATTATCACAGCCGATTTGTTTCTTTGTTGTTGTTTTTTTTCCCCAGGAGTGATCGTATCAACCCAGTGGTCCTAGAATGTCGTGGGAGGGCTGATCGGAACGGAAATTAAAAGTTCTAATGCCCTTTTTAAGTGACCAAAAAAATGGAGGGCAGCTAGGCCCCCTCCCACGGTAATTTTTTCCCAAAGTCACCCAATCACAATTTTGAGATAGCCATTTTGTTCAGCATGGTCGATAATATGATAACTATGTCTTTTAGGATGACTGAATCCCCCGAACTCCCTGGGGGGAGGGCTGAAAGTTATGAGCTTTGCCCAATGTTAACATATAGCATTGGTTATTGGGAAGCAAACAGACATTTTCAAGGGGGATTTTTTCTGGTAGTTGGGGGGGGCTGGGGGTTATATGGGAGGATCTTTCCATGAAGAAAGTTTTCATGGGGAAAGGGACAGTGCTATGAAGGGGGTGAAGGATTTCCAAGCATTATTAAAGAAAGAGATCAGAAATTAAATAAAAAAACAAGTTTTTCAACTGAAAGTAAGGAACGACGTTAAAATTTAAAACGAACAGAAATTATTCCGTATATGAAAGGGGCCGTCCCCTCCTCAACGCCTCCCTGTTTATGCTAAAGTTTGACTTTCTCACAACTCTATTTTTTAAACAATAAAAAACTTTAGCGTAAAGAGCAAGGCGTTGAGGAGGGGACAGCCCCTTTCATATACGGAATAATTACTGTTCGTTTTAAGTTTTAATGTCGTTCCTTACTTTCAATTAAAAAAAAAACTTGTTTTTTTATTTAATATATCCCTCCAGAATCAAGAAGTTATAGTTGGCAGGAGGATATGTGGGACATGTTGTATTCAGAGACGTTTAAGTATAAGAGGTTGTATAAAGATTACAAGTGTATATTTTTAGGTGACTTCAATGCATACACAAGCGAGATTTTGGAGAAATTGAGGGATCTTTTGCAGGTTGAAGAAGAGAATGATGGTATGAATTATGAGAATATGCAAGGAGATTTGATGATGTATGGGAAAAGGACAAGTAAGGACCGGTCGCGGAGAAAAAATGATTGGGGAACTAAACGATAAAGATTTTTTGGAATTGAGAAGTTATTAATTTTAAACGGGAGGTTTGGAAAAGATAAAGAAAGTGAGGATTTCACATGTTTTGGGGGTGGTAGTCCCATTGTTATTAATTATATTTTAGTTGATGTAAGCCATTGGTCAGCATGTGGAGACTTTGGAGTTCTGGGAGCTGTGGAGTCTGACGATCAGCGTATTGTAGCAGATATAAGGGTTGACAGGTCTACAAATAGGAATGATGGGAATATTTCTGTTAGTAATAGGCTTAGATCTAATTTCATTAAGAAAAAAATTGGGAAGGATAAGGTGGTTAAATGGCTAGGAGAGAGTGTAGTTGCGAGGAATTTCGAGGAAACCGAAAGAATCATAGAGAATGGCCAAGTGAATAAAGGCTTAGGACAATTATGCCAGATACTACTACTACTACTAACAACTCACCACAGCACCAAGCCACCTGAGGCCAACACAGCTGCGCACGCTCCTCCTCCATCCCAATCTATTCAAAGCCTCCCTTGTTACACCCTCCCAGGAAGTTTCCATTTCCTTTAAATCTTTCTTTATGAAGTCCTCCCACCCCAGACGGGGACAACCTGCTTTCCATTTAGCCCTAGACGGTTGGCCGAAAAGAACAATCTTCGGCAATCTGTCATCTTTCATCCGCACAAAATGCCCTAGCCACCTCAGCCCTTCTTTCATTATAACCCAAGAGAGCGGTACTGAACCACATTTTTCGCATAGCCTATTGTTTGAAATAGCCTATGGTCAGTCAGCCAGGTACCCAGAACAATCCTTAAGCAATTTCTCTGGTAAATATCTAGCAAATATTCATCTGCTTTTTGGAGTGCCCATGCTTCAGAGCCGTATTTGACCACTGTCATCACTCTAGCTTCTAATATTCTATTCTTGGTTAGCAGACTTGTCTTCATATTTTTCCAGACTTTTTTTTAACTGTGAACAAAACACCCTGAGCCTTGGCTATTCTACTTTTAACATCTTCACTGCTCCCCAACGTCTTTACTGATAATACTAACAAGGTAAGTGAAGCTGCCCACCTGATCAATCTTTTTATGACGCAAAACCTTGAACCCCCTGAACTCGCAAAACCTTAGAGGTTTTGCTCACACTTTCATCTAGGATGTTTAAATCATCAGCATAATCCAAGTCCAGGAGACTTTTTCCTCCCCATTTGATTCCGTGGTCTCCCATTGCCTTTCCTGCGCTCCTTAAAACAAATTCCATTAAAATAATCCATATAAAGGGGGATAGAACACAACCCTGCTTAACTCCTGATTTAATACAAAATGAGCTGCTAACCTCATTTCCTACCTTAACCGCAGCAGTGTTATTGTCGTACATAGCACTAATCACTTTAATGTATTTGTCTGGTATACCATACAAGGATAAAACCTTTACTAAAGCTCTTCTATAAACATAAACGAACGCTTGCCTATATCTATAAAAGTGAGGAACAAATGTGTTTGGCAACTCAGGCATTTTTCAATTTTAGCCTAAGAGTAAAAATTTGGTCGACACATCCTCTACCTTTTCTCAAACCGCACTGCTCTCCTCTTAAAACTTTGTCTACATTATCTCTCAGTCTAAAAAGTATCATATTACTAAGTAGTTTACTACCTACAGAGCCAAGACTAATGCCTCGATCATTACCACACTCACTTTTATCACTTTTCTTATAAAGTGGCTTAATCCTAATTCGTTTCCTAAATTCGTTCGGTACTTCCCCTTTTTCAATAATTATGTTCATACTCTTCAGTAACTTATTTCTAACCTCAGAGCCGCCATATTTCAAAAACTTATTTACCACACTATCAGCACCTGGAGCCTTATTATTTTTTAATCCTTTTAGTGTTGTCGCTAGTTTCTCCTTACAAAATAATCTTCTTCACATCCAAGGTGTCACAAACTTTTCCATTTTCCTCTATATCTTTTCTTGTGACTCTGTGCCGGTTTAGCAAATTCTCAAAATGTTAGCCCATCTCTCTTTAGTTTTTTCCTTATCGCTAATTGTGGCCCCATTCCTATGTTTAACTGGGCCAAGTCCGTATTGACTCCTATCTCTCAATTTATTAACATGTCAGTACAATATTTTACTATTATGTCTTCTAGCTGCATCTTCCAGATCCTCGACAATTTTACCCATGGCCTCCACTTCACACCTCCTCAATTCATATTTTAATGCTTTCTCCAGTTTCTTTACATTCCTTTTATTTTCATATGATCTATCACTCAGATAATTCTTGTACAAGTCCTTTCTTCTTTCTACTAAACATAAAGCTTTTTCACTAATATTCTTATCTGCAGTTCTAGCTTTCTTCCCTAATACACCTTCAGTAACTTCACAAATTATTTTTCTAAAATCATTCCAACCATCTTCCACATTATCAAATTTTAAACTCTTAAAGTTAGAATTCAACTGTTCCTGGAAAATTTCTCTGAAGTCTACCAACATCCTGAAGTCTACCAACATCATAACTTCCCGGGAAGTACTTACCCTTTCGATATTTCAGCTTTAAATTAACCCTTGACACTACGAGATGGTGATCTTTACTTTTAACATCAATAACGGCACTCCTATATACCCTAGTATCTTGTATTGATCCTGCCAGTCTTCGGTTTACTATAATATAATCAATAAGGTTTGCTGTCTTACCATCACGTGAATACCATGTTAACTTATGAGCCATTTTATGACCAAACACCGTGTTGATTATAACTAGATTGTTATACCTACAAAATTGCAAAAGTCTGTATCCATTACTGTTTTCTTTCCCTACACCAAATTTACCTAGGCTAGGATACCATCTATCCCTATTTCTACCAACCCGGGCGTTAGAATCTCCCAGTAAAAACATCATATTTCTACCTGGAACCCTATCTATTTGCTCCTGTAACTGTAAATAAAGTTCATCTGAGTCACTACTATCTCCGTCAGTCGGTTCTACAGGGGTGTATACTACTATAAATGATACTTTGAACTTTTTAGTCATAAAATGAGCAATCAGTATTCTATTATTAATACCTTCCCAGCCTAAACAAGACTTAGCAGCTTCCTTATTCATCATGAGCCCTACTCACTGTCTATGTACCCCATCCTTCCTGCCTGAGTAAACAAATTCTATATCACCTAATTTCATGCTTCCTACCCCTGGGATATGAGTTTCTGAAACTCCTAATAAATCCAGTTCGAATCGCCTGAATTCTTCAGTCAAAATGTCGATATGATAGCCATTTTTAATCTCGTAACATTCCAAGTTTCAATTCTCATGTTCTTTAGATCATTAAAATTATTTTTGCCTCAGGAAAAAGCAATTGATCCCGGATACCAGTGCAAGACGGGGATTACATATCTTCTCAAGTCTACATCGAAGTGCTTAAGCCGGCTTAGAACCCGACAGCAAGAAGTCCCTGGGGCCTCCATGAATGGAGGCTTTGCACAATCCTGGGCCCATCTTGGTCACAACATGGTTTTCAGCACTTGGCGATGCTCTTCTAGCAACAAGAGTCGAAATCCTGCACAGACAGTCTCAAGCCTTTTACCTCCGACTCATAATATACTCATGCCTACAAATATTATGCTACTACGGGGAGGCAGCCCATAATAGATAAATTAGCTAGGGAAGAGGTTTTTCAGCCCGAAGACGCTCATCAAAACATACCAAGCCCAGAAGAATTGTCCATTAGTCAGAATCCCGTGCGAATGCTGTGTCGTTTACTAGGCTATAATTTCCTCGAAGGGTGCCACTCCTTAAGTGGGAATAGAGTTGACCGCAAGATCCCTAGGTATCCCGAAAAGGTCGAGGCAGCCCTTTACAGAAGCTGTTGTCCATAGATCTGGATCTTACGCCCTGCCGCAGTTGTCCTCCTATAGAGGATCCTCCCGCGATGGTGTTCCACATCACCATGCAATTTAACCCATTACTGGGAGAAGGTTTGCAACTCATGTGGCTTGTGGGCAAACCAGTGGGCTCTTTTGAGTGTACATTTGGGGGGGGGGCCTTCTTCCTCCTCCGCCTGTATTTATGACCCCGGGTGAGGGTGCCCCAGTTTCTATTATGGACACCCAGGGACAAGGTCCCCCCTTGGTCCGTGCCTCCTATGGAGGTACCCAACCTATCTGTAGAACGCTCCCTTATCGCCACCTAGGGACACGCTGAGTGGCCAAGGGGGAGGCCAGGAACATAAAAATGAAATTAATAAAAAATATTGTGTTTCCTTAAACATGGAGAATGGTATAGTTTTCTGTATGACTTTTTAAACATTATATTATTATTGAGAAGTATGAATAAAGTCATACCGAAGACTTTTTGGTTTTATTATTTAATATAACTCAACATTAGCTTGTAAAACTAATGTCTAGCCAAACTAAAAAAAAAGAATAGAAAAGTAAAGAGCATAGGCTCAAAACAACAATATATTTTTAATATGCATTAATTTGTAAATAGAAAAATTATTGTATAGAAGTTCGATTAGTCTAAAGAAAATCAGTGTAAAAAAGAAAATAGGTAGATAGTTAATTAGTGACTGAAGACCTATTATTTCTCATCACTAAATAAGAACACAGACAACACAAAAAAGAAAATAAAAACAGTAATATAAACGTTAAATGCGCTGTTGAATTTCAGCTGATGTTCCCTATCTCCACATGTTACATTGCCGAAGTCATAATCTTATGCGATTCCCATTCTCTTTAGCTTGATTCAAAGTTAGGCTCCACAGTTCTTCTGTTCCGTTCCTGTTCTGCCATTCGATGCAGAAAAACCACTATAGCACCGTATGTGTGTCATAGGGTACCCTGTGTGTCTCATATTCCTGTTACGTTTTTGCTTCTTTTGCCACAAAAAAAGGACAATTTATTGCTACAAATGCGAAATAGGGTACATAGAGTTTTCGGTCAAGGCGATTCCAAAACGCTTTGTTTCAATCCAACATCATTTTTAGGGGTTTCAGGCTATTTTTCGAAATTCCCATAAATTTGTTTTCAAAATAATATTTTACTATTAAGATTAATTTAGATAATGGCTACCATTCCTGTATCAGCTAGAAATGGTCATTTCTTCTCACTTGCCAGTTTTTACTAATGCTTCTTTTTTTTATCATGGGCCGTGGTCCGTCCTTTACTAGGTTGCAGCTACCACTGCTACCATTATTGGTACTGAAACCAGAATTTACTGGATAAGTTTGTCTCTATACCACTTTTAGTACATAATCTCAAAGTACTGCTACTACTACTACTAACAACTCACCGCAGCACCAAGTCGCCTGAGGCCAACACACCTGTTTTTCTTTATTTAATTGTTGTTTTAACGCCATCTAGTGTTTGGCGACACTTAATAACTTAGACTTAGGACTTCCAACGCCGATCGGCGCACTAAGGCGGGAACAATGCCTCTCCACAATGACCTCTCCAGCGTCTTTGGCCTAGGATCATCAAGTGATGTTCTTGAGAGCACTACGACTTTTCTAGACATCGTCCAAGTGTGGCCTTCTGTCATCCGCGATGGAAAAGAATGAGGCGCCGATGGTGAGTTTAGATATTTTTTCCATTTGCACGATGTTGTTAGCATATGATAATGTTTCGGTTGCCGATTCACAAAAGAATCTTCAGAAATTACTTGATACTTTAGGTGATTTTTTGGATAAAAAAAAGTTAGAACTTAATGTGGATAAAACCGTAATTTTAGTGTTCTGTAAATGTGGTAGACTTGAGCAAGATATTTAACTTAGTTTTAAGGGTAGAAGGGTCAGATTAGTGGAGGAATGGTCATATTTAGGTTTTAAGTTTAAGGCGAAAGGAAATTTATTTAGTAGCCATATAGGAAGCAGGATCGAAAAAGGTAAGGTATGTTGTAGTGATGGTATTAAGAAGTCAGCTTAGGGATATTAAAAACATCCAAGTACTTAGAGAGGTTTTTAGGGCTAAAATTTTAGGTGTAATGCACTATTTTTCTGAGGTTTGGGGGTATGTGAAGCGCGATAGGCTAGAAACAGTACAATTAGGATATTATAAGAGGTGGCTAGGGATAAGTAAGCATACAAATAGTTTAGTAGTTGAGGTGATTTACGTTTGTTTTCTTTATGAAGTCGTAGGCTAATTAACATGGTCAGGCTTTGGGAAAAACTTTTAGTGATGCCTAGGTACGGGTGATTAAGGCAGCTTATTTAAAAATGTTGAAGGGCAGCTCAGGTAAGGGGTGGCCGTACCAAATAAAGAGTGTATTAGATCAGTGTGGACTAAGCCATATGTGGGGGGATGGTTTAGGGCTCGAGGATATGGGGGACAAAGTAAATAGATTAGTTGAAAGGATTTTTAGGACCAAGAAATACAGGCATGGCAGGCCCAGCGTTTGTTTTCGAATTCACTGGGTCTTTATTGTTAGACTAAGGAAATTTGGGGTGAAGTTTTATTTTTTAAGGAGGGTTTGAATAAAAATGAAACAGAGTTATTAATTGAAATGAGGGCTGATAGTTTGCCACTGGGCCAAAGAAGAAAGTTATCGTGAGATAAAGGTCAAAGGATGGTCCTTATTTTTGTCCAATGTGTGGAGCATTAGATGAGAGCGTTTATCACTTGATTTGTGAATGTAAGGAGCTGAATGATTGGAGACTTGAAGTGTTTGGTATGGGGAATTATAATTTTGAGTGGTTGGTGAGAGTGTGTGCGGATGAGTGTTTTATGGGTATCAGAAGCTTGGCGCGATTTCTTCGTCTCGCGATGAATCATAGAAGTAGATTTCTATAGGAATACGTTAGGATTTGTGCAATTTCTCTGCAATGGTTATTGGTTTATATTTTTTTTCATGGCTTATGGGCCTTTAGCGCAAATAAATTCTATTTCACTCTGGCTTTTTTTAGGCTATAACAGTTGTTTTGTGCCAGAAAATGGCATAAAACTATGTATGACTATGCACAATATCTTTTATTACTGAAAAAAGCCATTAGAACTTTCAATTTCTGACCGAAAGAGCCCTCTACTGATATTTTAGGGCCAATGGTTAGGTACAATCACCCCTGGAAATAAAAGAACAAAACATACTCTCATCTGCAACCATCCTTTTCGAAAAAAATACGAAACCTTGCACATGTGCATATGAAAGCGTCATACGGTGGTTTGAAATCTGTTGAAAGGGTTCTCTGATATGCTGAATACAATGGTATAGCTTCTATCAAAATCCTTTCTGTCTTTTCCGTTTTTTTTTCTAAAGCTGAAAAGAATTGTAAATAACAAAAATAACAACAATAATTCTACCCATATGGCTGTAATTATCCTTTTTTTTTTCGTTACAAATTTTTTTCTTTTTGTTAGATTCAGCCTAGCTAGTGCGGTCCCGGGAAGGAATTTTCTAAATTTAAGCAGATTTTGCCAGCCTCGCATCTTTTGCAAGATAATTTTGGAGTTAATGAATGTTGCATATTTAGATCACCATAAAAACTAATTCTTCCGATTTATAGTTTAGGTAAATTCTTAGTTTAGGTTACCATTAGCATGAGTCCAGCTTTACTTACAGTTTGTTCCCACAAATTGCTTAGTCAGGACCTCATGGAAAAGACCTCGTCTACTGTGAAATAGTAGAAATGATTTATGAAGAACAGGTAGAGGGATACCTATTTGTATTGAAATGATGGGGACTATAGAAACAGTTTATCAAGAAATGTTAGAGAAGTATTCAAGCCTTGTCTCATATGCTGAGGCACCAACTGATATTTTTTTTTTTACATTTAAGTTTAATTAAATGTCATTTTACTTTGATTACTATTATGAAAAACAAAGTTTGGAATATTGCTGATAAATTTTTTAATGCAGCTTAATTACTAATTGACAATCGATTAACAATTGGAACAAACAATTCGTGATAACAAATTGTAAGTAAGGAGCCACTCGGTCGAATAGTAACCGAAACTCTAAAAATGAATTTTGATAACAATTAATACACCAAAAGAATTGGCATTTTGTGCTGATTCAAAAAATATAAAATTATATACACTATATACTAGAGTTTTTTAGTGCTTCAAAAGGGTTTCTACCCCAACTCAACAGCCCTTCGTTTCAGTAGTTGTTCTTAAAGAAATTTGACAAAAAGTCAAATTTAACCGTAAATAGCAAGGAATTGAGGAGGGGATACCCCCCCCCCCCTCATGCGCGGAATAATTTTGTTCGCGTTACTTTTAATGCTGTTCTGTAGTTTCAGTTGTACTACAGGGAAAGCCATGTAGTAAAATAATAGAATTATGCTTAGTAGATCGTAATTCACTAGGACTTCTATTAGCTGTTGTTGTGAAATTAATATTTGGGGGGGGGGGGGGTGAATGGAGCAACTCTTATGGGTAAGAATTTCTCTATGGCAAACTAATCTATTTGATTACATTAAAGAAGATCTTATGGCCAAGAATTGCTGCAACTAAATGTGGTTAAGAACTGCTGCAGGGTTGCCCACGGTGAGGAAAAAAATTATTAGATTTTAATGATTTGTTAGTTTATTTCGTTTTTTTAGTCAACAGTCTAGTGATTTATGTGCTGACTTAGTGATTTTATTTTTGTTTAGGCAATATAAAATCACCAGAATTAGTGATAAATTACTAGGGGTGGCAACGCTGGACTGTTGTGCCAAATCGGGAGCGTTACTTCAGGAAATCGCTTGCTTCAATTTATTGTTCAGTTTGCCAACGTCATAGTATTTACTTTGACGGTGCGTCTAGTCTACTTGTCAAGAGTGACACCGATAAAATCATTGAGGGCTCAGATACGCAAATCTCCTATTGTTTATTCCTAAGTGGCGCCGATATTTCCGTCTCGGAAAGTTTGGGATTGCGAATCCAGTTAAAAAGTGGTCAAGAATCCTTGAGAAGTTTTGGATAAAAGCAGCACTGAATAGACGACGTTTTCCTCCAATAACACTTACGCGTTTCTTTTTCTTGGTTTAGTTAATTTCTTCCTTTTCTTTTTTCTTGCTCCACTAAAATCTTTTGCAGACGGTTGATAAATAAATGACTATTATAATATTTTGTTGAAACTAGAGATAACAATAGAGCATTTTCAAGGAAAAAAATATGAAAAATAAAATCTGAAACAATTATTTGCTGCCTCAAGAAATCTCGAAAAAGCAGTAAATTTACTGTTTAGCTCTCTTTTTGGCTCTCTATCTCTCTATTTATTTTATCTTCCCTCCCGTCCCATAATTTCTTTTCTTCGTCTCCGTTTCTCTCTTTAAGCATTAAACATGTGTCTTTTCATTTGTTTTCTTAACTGTGTGGATTTCAATTTATCTCTCTGTAAAACCGTCGTATACAAGAAGTTCCAAGCATATTGCACGGCTAGGAATCTCTAAAATTAATAAAACATATGGAATGGTAGTATATTCAAGGAATATAAAATCTATTATGTCAACCCATTAATTGCTTCATAGAGAAATCTCTAAAAAGCATCCTTCTTTCTTTTTCTCTTTCTCCTTTTCCCTCTATTCATTAAGCTCGTGTCTAATCATTACATTTCTTATTTTTGTCCATTTCAATTTATCTTTATCTCTCATTAAAACAGCCACTTTATTTACTAGATTTCAAGAAAAGTTTATCGTTTAGAAAATCTAAAATATTCGAAGTGGTATAAATAATAGGATATTCAAGGAAATGAAAAGCTAATTTAAAAGAAAGAAAACCTCCAATTTAATTCCAAAATAATTCTCCCCATGTTACAGATTTTACGGCGGTTTTGTAGTTGGAACTAGGATTTGGTCCAAATCCTTTGCTTAATACCTTGGTTGTTCTTTTGAATTGTTTCAGTCTTAGAAGTGGAACTATATGCTAATTCAACGCCTTGAGTTTGCATACAGATTGCCATCAATTCCCAAGAAGCCCTTGATTCTTCCTCAACTTAATTTCAAAAGCATGGGGAAGCGTTCTGCCATAAAAATTATGGTGAATTTTAATGGAACAATCTTTTGCAATTGGTTCTCCTTTTTTAAGCTATGAAAGGTTGCTATTTTTTGGTAAGGTTCCAAGGACATTAAAATAAAAAAAAAACACCCCATGTCCCCATTATGTCTATTCCTGCCTGAAAACTATGATTTTTTAAAATTTGTCTGTTCGTAATTTCAATATTAAAAAGTTTTATAGGGTTGTATCACATTTCTTCAGTTTTGTCTCATTTAACTTCGAAAATATATAAGCATAAGTTAACAGACATTTTTCATCCGTAAAATTCCAAACATTGACTATCTTTTGACCTAAAAGACAGATACATCTTCCAAGTAAAGCCAAATCTTCTTAAGTTAGTTCGTATCAGATGTTTTTAGCTTATTATTCGCTGATTTTTTACCTATTTTCTGTTAAATTTGGTGACGCCCACTGCCAAAACCATATTACAACATATATATATATATATATATATATATATATATATATATATATATATATATATATATATATATATATATATATATATATATATATATATATATATATATATATATATATATATATATATATATATATATATATATATATATATATATATATATATATATATATATATATATATATATACTGCTTTTGAAATTTAACCAGTTTAGGCCATAATATTGCGTTTCACTGTCCTTTTAGTGATGCCATGAGTGGGGGGGCATGCCCCCCCCTTATTTTTGGAAGGGAGCCCAATTTTTAACTCTGAAGCTCTTAGTTTATTCTTCCTTTTCCAAAATTTTTTGTTGCTTTTGATTTATTCCTGAAAAACCAAAACTAGGCCATCAAAAAACAGCAAATTGAAGACACTCAAAGATTTGCAACTGAAGAACATCTTTTTTGGCATGGTTTCGTCGGATTCAGCCTGTCACATTATACTGTCTCCGATAATTTATGATATGGCGTGCTAAAAACATAGTATCATATGATATTATGATTAGATATGGCGCAAGAGCATTCATCGACGCAGGATAGAGAAAGTGAAAAGACATTTCAGAACTGATAAGGCAGCACGAAAGCAGTGACCGACACAAGGCATTTACCATTTCCTGGACCGAATTTAAAGCTATTTAGACGTAGACGGCCAAATCTGTTGCCTCAGGCCTCTCTAAAGAACGGGAAAAGGAAATATTAGAGAACAGACGGTCTGTAAAGGCTCTGCTAAAAACTACAGCCTTAAAACTTCGTGGCCATGGTGAAAGAGTCTAGTGCCAATCGAGGGAATTTCGTTGCGACGGTAGGTCTTTTAACGAAAATCAACCCGAACCTGATAAACAAGTCTCACAATGTCTATGGCCGTTACTGGTCACATGAGTACCAAAACGAGGTCATAGGAAGTCATTTAGGTCATAGGAAATAAAATTAAAAGTTCTATCACTAAAGAAGTCAGACAAGCAAAATATTTTGCCGTTCACGCTGAGGAAACAAAAAGACCTCTCAAAAAAGAACAGCTTGCGATCTTAGTGTGCTATGCTCATGATATGAAAATCAAAGAAAGAGCCATAGGTTTCTACCACATGCGGAAGGTTAACGCTGAGAGTTTGGCCGACTTAATTTACTACGAAATAAAGGGTTTCATCTCGACTGGTCAAAATGTGTTGGACAGTGCTATGATGGGGTGACTGTAATGAGCGGATGTTTTTCAGGGGTATAGGCCAGTCTCCGGGAAAAAGCAACGCAAGCGATGTACGCTCACTATCATTCCCATAGACTTAACCTTGTTATTGGTGATTGTATGAAGAAATAAAGCATTATTTCCTTAGTATTTTCAATTTTGCAAATAATTATGGTACTGTTTCTAACAGCAACACTCGATACCAGTTGTTTGTCAAGGCCCAAAAAACTGCCAACGTGTCTATGCTAACGCTTGAAAGGACAGTTGTGACGCGTTGATCTCACTGGTATAGATCAGTGGCTAAAATTCTGGTAAGTTATGACTTCATGCTCGCAGTTCTGTCAGTTGTTCAAGAATCTTCTGACAGGGAGGAAGCGGCAGAAGCTACATGTTTTAAGAATCAACTAGATTTGTTTCCCTTCATATTCAGCTTGCATGTCATTTACGGAGTTCTTGTAGTGATCAACCCTCTTTTTGAACAACTGCAGGCCCCAGTTCTGACCACTTGAGACGCCTGCACTTTAATCACAACAACAAAAAACCAACTGAAGACAATGCGTGATGTAGAATATTTTCGAGTCCTATACGGCAAATCTAAGGAGATGACTATTAATGTCAGAGCTGATCTGTCGGAAACAAGCGCTCTTGCTTCAACCATACCAGCAAAATCAAAACGAGTTCAGAAAATATCCGGAAGACTCAGGGACTATTTGAAGACATCAACACTTGGAAAGCATAGCACTGAATCTGAGGGCACAAGAACAGAAGAGAAAATGTGAAGAGAATTCTACAAGGTTGTGAAAGATTAATAAATGAGTGTGAAGAGTGTTTTTCTGTCCAGCGGCCAGTACTAGAAGCCACACGATGCTTTAACCCCAAATCCGAAGACTTCATGAACACAGATTGACTTCTCGAGATCGCGACAAACTTCGATAAGGCTGGCATCAATGTTATAGAGCTGAAGAGTCAAGTGTTGATAGCTCGTGCATATGTGTTGCAGCTTCCACAGATACCGGCAAACGCTTTAGATCTTTTCGAAAGCCTAGGAAGATTGAAAGAAGATTTTTCTGAGGTTCTTGAAGTCGTGAGGGTAGTCCTCACACTCCCGCTCACAACATGCCCAAATGAACGATTTTTCTCTGTGTAGGCATTTGTAAAGGGTTATCTTCGAACAACAATTGACAACGAGCGACTTTCGCGTTTGCTCATTGTGTTCTCTGAAAGGGCTGCAGTGAAGGAGCTCAATTTTGAAAAGCTTGTGGATGAATTCGCAAAAATGAAGCCAAGGAGATATCCATTGCTTAAGTAACTGCACCTAACTTTCAGTTTTCAATTTGTGTGGTAAATATTCCATCTTGTAACGATTTTTTGGTCCTAACCAGGTTGCAAAAGGCAAAACCTAAATAAATTACGTTGCTTTAATTTGTATTCGAAGACTAATTTGAAGAGTAGTCTGTCAAACAGAGTAATTACATTTTGATTCTGGATGGGAGCCCGAAATTAATCTTTGCCCCCCCCCCCCTGAGGTTTTCTAAAACGGCGCCACTGTCCTTGGTACCCTTAATTAAATACATTAAAAAAACTTTTCTAAAATGAAGTTTAACTGGTATATCGTGGTTTAAAACAAACAAAACGTATTCCGTATATCAAAGTGACTGCCCTCCATTAGAATTATGTATGAGCGCTCCCTCTTAAAGTAAAGGGGGACAAGGGATAGCCTTAGATAAAAGAGTGGAGGGTTGAGGAGTGGGTAGCTACCACAACCACCACCACCCCTCCACCCGTATAACAATTAATCCAATCAGTTTTAACTTCTAATTTTGCTCTCTACTTTCATTTGAAAAAGGGCTGATTTCTTTTTAATTCTCTCCGTTTTTTATACAATACCCAGGATTGTTCTAGCTTAAAGAGAATTACTCCACTCCTAAGACTCCACTCCTTGCATTAAAGTTTTACTTTTGCTCCGAGAAAACGAGCTCGTCATTTTATTTTCGAAATATTTTATTTTCGCATAATTTTCTTGAAGGAACTATCATATGTGCAGAAAGATAGGAGCCTTCATGTTCTCAGCAGCCATACTACTTGTTACATTTGAATTATATATATTCAATTCATATAATATTCAATGTATATTCAATTCAACTAACGCACCTCTCATAGCACCTTTCGAAACAGGTGCCTAAAATTCTTTTTGAGCCCTTCTTAAGACATAACTTAAGTATGATTAATGGTGCAATGGGTTCTTCTACTCTGTTATCGATCATCAAGACAAAGTGATCGATGTATTAGGCCAAAACTGAGCAGAAATAGAGTCAAATAATCTTCCAAGCCTAAAACTACCACAAATCACTATCAATCAGTAAATAAAACTCAAAACGAACAGAAGTTACAATAAATAGCCGAGTCAAACTCAAAATCAGCAATAATATGCATGAGTAGGGCTGATAGCCCCCATGCCTTCTCAAGATCAGAACATAATTTGCGCTTTACTTGAAAAACAAAAACAAATGACCATGGATTGTCAGTTTAATTGATATATACTGATATTTATTCCTTAAGGTTTTAATAAGTTTTTATTTATGAAAGTATTTTGAGCGTATTTTCTTCGTATCCTAATGCAAAGAAGGAAAACAAAACCAGAAACATAAAAAACAGCAGGGGCACAAAAACTAGATTAAAGACGGCAAAGTCCTTTTCGGTTATACCGACCACGATTGGGTGAAATTTTTCCGTAACCAACCCGCATACATCATAGCGGAGCAAGTAGTTGAGTGTTTAAATATTTAAGTTTTAAATATTTCTTTTGTTAACTACAAAAGCACGTAGATTTGACAAGTTCCTGATGTGAATCATAAGAGCTTATATAATGTGTTATAGAAAAATGTTGTTTTTCGTAAAAAATTGATTATATTAAAAAAAAAATTAATTACAAAAGGTTTTAAACCACATCAATTTCATTTAAAATGAGACATCAATTAGCTCTCTACGATGTTCCAGTGGCAAGCTATCTGAGGAGACAGAGAGAAAAAAAGATGCCGTATTCGCAGAATATTGTGGTTGCAACCACTTTTTTTATTTTCAATCCAAGCCAAGAGACGGTAATTTTCCTATATAGGGGTAAGTTTCCTAGGTTGCTAGCTACCGCTGCAACCTGGATATGAATGACATCATATGATGTTCTGATATACATTACGTACATTGCAATATGTATTACATGACCTCATCAAATGATGTTACTAAGTACATTACATGCATGACACCATTGCAATTTTTATTACATGACGTCATTTGCAAAAACCAAAATTAAGGCTCTTTACGAATTTTCTTAGACTTCTGGCCTATCTAGATCCTTTTTTTTATGTGAAAACATCCCAAGATACCGATTGTACCAACAAAATATGGAGCCGTTTTCGAGAACATAAATATATACACAATTATTGCTCACTTATAAATATAGAAGGTATATATATATATATATATATATATATATATATATATATATATATATATATATATATATATATATATATATATATATATATATATATATATATATATATATATATATAGGTTGTTTCCAATTTTAATGTTAAGATTTAGTTAAACGTGTTGCGGTTACACTCCAATACTTGTTAGTCTACAAAAATTCTCTCTTCCGTTTATAGAAACTTAGTTTCCAGTGGAAAAAAACTTTCTTTTTTTTATTTAATTACACGCAAAAACTCAACCTAAATTTCTTTCACAGCCTAAATGTTGTAACATGATAATATTTTACATGTCAAATGTCATTTTATTGTAATACAAAAGTAATATACAAAAGAAAGGTGACAAAAAATCAAGTAATTCATTGAGATCTATACACATCAATTTTTTTACATGACTAGGCTTAAAAAATAGAATACAAAATTCAAGTGAAACCAAAACAGCAGATTTTCGGCTATTGGAAAACAAGACTTAGAAAGAAAATATTAGCCTAAATTTTTGGAAATAGACCAGAAAATATAGCCCTACCTCACTGTATATTTTGTATATACAACCATGCATATCTTTGAAAATTAAGGAAAATTTGGAATTTATGTTATGCAGTTTTTGATAGTAGCGGTTGTAAAGTTAAAAAAAAAAAACGTGGGGACGAATCAAACAGCTAAAAACGTAAGGCAACAAACAGCTTAAAAAGCTGTAGCTTTCCTCTGAAGGTATAGTTGTCTTTGGGAATTAACAGAAAGTTGATGTTCAAACTTTTACGGACAAAAAGCATTGTAAAATTTAACTAATTACTTTTCCTTATTTATTTTCAGGGTTCAACGTGGCAACACTGACGAAAATGTGTTACTACCCTGAAAACTTCATAACTTTGTAACAACCAAAACAAAGCTATAGAAAACTGTAGTTTTTAGGTACGAATAAACCTAAGATAAGGTTTAGGCACTATCTAGAAAAACCGTTTAAAATTTGATTGGATTCTGTGTAATGTATATAAATCGCTATTTTCTGGTTCGAATAGACCCAAGCTCTGTCCAGGGGGGGGGGATATATTTTTATTTGGATGATTCTGGTACTTAAATTTCAATCTGGTATTTTCTGTGTGTTTTATTATCTTTGAAAGCAAAGATACGTAATAGGTACAGAATAATAGGTACAGAGAGAAATAAGAAATAATAGAAGAAAATAATAGAAGAAATAGACGAAAGAAATAATAGGTAGAGAAACGCTAAGAAAAAATCAAACACAACTCACATAAAAACTTGAATTATAAAAATACATATAAAGCCAGATTCTTAATCAATAGCAAAACAAATCACAGAGAGTAAAAACGTACAAAAAATAGAATACTTAAGTCATTCAAATCTACATTCAGACTAAATTCTATATTTATTATATATAGTCTATATTCAGATAGGACAAACGCTGACTGATACACAAAATACACGCAACATTTAACTATACAAAATTAATACAGTAAGCAAGAAATAGGAATTAATTCTTTAACTTTACCCCTATGGGTCTCCTGTTAAGGTGTTATCCCCATGCAGCAGGCAATTACAAACGGGGAGAAGAGATTTGGAAAGATGACCCCCTCCTTTTGGGCATGTTATCGTTGATCCTATAGTACCTCATATTTTATATACAAATTACGGATCTGTAGTTTTCAAAGGCTGTGCCCCCCCCCCTTGCACTAATTTCATGCGTACATACCTACCTTAGAGGTTATAAATTAAAGATAAACGCAAAGTTAAGGATTTGATATACCAGTTCCTTAGCAATATAACTGCAACTTTTCGAAGCAAGAGAAACATAGATATTATCAAACCACCGGACTTTCACTATTCCAAATTGGCAAGAAGCCTTAAACTTGAAATCCAAATTCAATAGATGTTTTCAGAATTATTTTTTATCTTATTGGAAAGTAGTATTTTTCATTATTTTTCAATATTTTTTTCTTTATCATGGGCCGATGGGCGTAGCTAGTGAACAAAAGGGGAAACTCATTGCCCTCCTAGAAATAACCCTCAAAGGAGTGTAAAACCAACAGATGATAATAAATCACTCGATGATCGTTTACAAGAAATGAAGTAGAAAGCAAACTTTCACTATACGTCCATTTTACTAGTAATAGTAATCATTGGAGGAAATGACACATTAGTGATATCTGGACGAGAAGACGGGGAATTTAAAACTGAACTAGAAAGCTTGGAGAAACTTTCTAAATTAGAAAGCTTAGCTCCTTTTTCACCTTTCTTCGCTCTCATTGAACCATTATTACTAGCCCTTGGCAGCTGAAGGTCGTTGAATCTCAAGTCGTTCTGCAATGAAAAATCGTAAATAGCGACGAAGACCACACTGCCTTTCCATCATAAACAATAAGTAGAGCAACAGGGAAATTTTTTATACAAGACAGTGGAACGCAACTTTAAATGAATATTTCGACCCTATATCCAATATGAATTTTAATGTAAGTTTCTTTTATATTGTTTTTTATCCTCTTCGTTTGTTTTGCTGAGGACGGCCCTTGGATATGGGGTCGAAATATCCATTTAAAGTTGTGTTCCACTATCTTGTATAAAAATTTCCCTGTTGTTCTACTTATTGTTTACAATGAAAAATCATTAAAAGTCAAAGACATGATAATCTACAGAAGATTTTAAATATGAAAACATGAAATATTAGCAAATTTAGGTGATGATTGTTATTAGAGCTATTTTTTAGCTAAGTGCTTTAGTTAAGTATGTAGCATTTAAAATAAAAGAAGCGGGAATTCGATACCTACTCAAGTGTCTTTTGCTTTTTTGTGCGCAGACAATGGTTCACATAACACAGGTAGCGACCTCCTGATTCGCTGCCTTCGGTCGGGAGTGATGTACATGGTTGGGGGCAAGTCATGTGACGTTCTCCGCGCAATTTCCTCAGATTTCTCCAAGAAACCCATTTAGAGTTTGGTCGACTCTGACTGAGCCTATAGAGTTTACACCCCTAACCATTCCAAACCAAATAACAGGGACCAGGACTCAAATCTCTACCCCTACGAACACAAGATTGCGAGACCAGGGCGCTAACCAGTCGGGTAGTACTAGTGTTGTAAAATTGGTAAAATTGGTCACTGACAAAATTGGTCACTGACCAAATTGGTCACGGTAAAATTGGGTATTTTACGTATTTTACCCTAATTTTACGGACCCCCGTAAAATTGGTAGTTTACTTACTTTACGTGTTTTACGGATATTACGTATTTTACCTATTTTACCGGTATTTTACGTATTTTAACGGTATCTTACATATTTTAATGACATATTTTACAACGCCTTGCAATTTTCAGAGCAAAAAAGGGCGAAGAGGCTGGGAGAAAAAGGATTGAACATGATTTCGTTTTGTGTATTACTGTGTCCCCCGGTTTCAAAGGCTGTCTGTCTGACTTATGTCTCTCGTTATCACAACGATAAAGTGTTTTATAGTACAGGTTATTACAATTTTAAAATGGTGAAATATTAGGTGAAATAAAATTACATTAGCTCTGTGAACTCTTAAAGACAGAAAGGGTTACAAGAAGGATTGACATATGACAAACAAGAAAAATATAGTAATAGTAAATAGCCGAGAAAAATGTCTGCTAGCGCACAAAAAGAAGCGAAACTGATAGAGGTATATATTTTTCAGGGAGTTCCGCCCAGTCGTTTTCAGTACTCAAAAAAAAGAAGGAAAACTAAGCTTTTTAATTAGCTCTAACTGAGCAAAAGAAAGACTGAATCAAACAAACCAAAAAACTAAGCCAGAATAAATGAAAGACTTTTCATCGATTAGATTGGGCAAGAATTCTCTGCTTAGTGACTTAGCTTGTCTACTGACCTAATTTTCATTAAAAGTGTGGTCAGATGAATTTAATTTAAGTTATAGTAAATTGGGTCTATAGGAATATTTCCAGTATCTTTATTTAATGCAAAGTCTCTATTTATGGATTGTTTTTTTAAGTTTCAATTGCCTTCCGAACAGAATGTGGGAAGCCATTTGCGTCAAATATTAAAGTTGCCTCATCAAAAAGAACTGGATTTTCTGGATCCAGAAGAACTGGATCCAGAAGAACTGGATCTGGATTTTCAACAATGCGAAGGGCCAAAGTAGAACCAGTGTCCTCATTTTTATTTTAGTTTTCACATCTTAGAGAAATCTTGTATTTATGGCGTATCTTCTCAAGGAGCCAGCGTTTACCCCCCCCCCCTCCCATCACTGAAAATACACCTCACGGAATATTCCAAATATTCCTCCCTGCCTCGCGGAAAATTCCCCCCTATTTTCCTCTTTGATAACTCCGGATTTTTATTAGAAGGAAAATTGTAATTTCTTTTCTCCTGTTTGTATGAAGGGCAATCGTATTGCATTACCTATAGTAAAAGCCCATAAGAGTTAAATGTATTAATTTTTATTCGTTTAATTTTTCGCAGAAGTACTTATGCGGATGTTTAATTTCATATGGAAAGGGTGTTCGAACAAGCTTTGGAGGGGGCTCAGTCAGTTGGAAATGGAAAGTTCCATTGCCCTTTTCTAAGATTTAGCCTATTTTTCAGCCAATCGCTGCCGAACGAGTTGTTACTGACTACAGTGTCTAAAAGCCATTCTTATTCAAGTTTAACAGCTCTTGTGTTTCAGCAGTTGTTTTGAAAGAATCTATAGATAAATACAGAAATAGCTCTAAGGGAGAGACGATGGGTGGGTGGAGGTAGATATTGATCAGAATCAGAATCTGATCAGAATCAGAATCTAAGATTGAAGAAGAGGAGCTAGATTTGCTGTTGAAGATCCTGTTGAAGACAGTCTTAATGACTGTGAAAATGACTGGATGTTCTGCTTTAATGATCCTGTGCTTAGTTAATCGAAGTCAGCAAAATGTTACACACCTCATTTTTACTTCTAATCGGTACTTTTTAAATAAATGAAGAATAAAATGTATATAACATAAGGAATGAGGCTGAGTATATGTTATGAGGAATGAGAAAAAAATTACTAATATGATTTTACACCCAAATAATGGTAAATTTGATTTTTTTTTTTCACCTTTTTTTTACAAAATGGATGTCCGAAATCAGGAACTGTCCAGTTTCTGAGATATTACCCTAGGGACAAGATTTACAGATGGATAAACTAGACAGTTAATTAAATTGATGAAACTCTAGACGAAAGGGCATTGCCTTTTTTAAGCCCAGGAAAATCAGAATCATTAAAAGATTTCATTAAAAACTGTAAGTGATGCTGAAAAAGAAAGCTCAATGGGTCTTGTAGCTACAGGACAAATCTAAAGCACCAATTTCACCTTGTATTTCCTAGAGAGTTACCTTATTTTACCAATTTTACCTTATTTTACTAATTGTATCTTATTTTACCGATTTTAATTACCGAGTTTTTATTTTACGGTAATTCCACAATACTAGCTAGTACGACCCAAATGTCTACTATTAACAAACATTTTGGATACTTTTTAAAGTCTCTTGCATTGATGAATTTACCAAAACCTTATTTTTATTCTATTTAATAATAAATGGTTGCAATTGTGAAAAATAAATCTACTGCAGCTATTCTACACTCATCAAAGAGTTAAGCTATATAACGCCATCTCTGGGAAGGGCCCTGCTCAATCCTTTTCAAAGCCGATACTTTGAGAACCTTGCAAAAGTTAAACCTTGGTTAAACCTTAGATACTTAAGTTAGACACTTAAGTTATAACAGTTAAGACTAACTGTGTTAGTTTTAAAAGTTAGTCATAAATTAAAAGCAAAGCTCATTTAAAAACAGCAACTGAATTGAAACTGAATTGCAACTTAAAACTGAATTGAAACTGAACCAAAATTGAATAGAAACGGTATTACACATTTAACAAGTGGTTGTCCAAGAAGAGATAAATTTCTAATATGGACGGATTCAACCATCAATGTCCATAAATTTAACTAACTAAATCTAAAAAAAGAAAAAACTAAATCAAATAGCATGCTCTCTCGTTAAAAAAAAAAGAGCACAATAACTATGGTTTCTCCTTTTTCCCTATAAAAATAGTTATTCAATGTCTTCTTAAACTGGTGTACATACTCAGCCACCTTTATCAAACAGTTTGTGGAACGAACTGTAAGTCAGGAGTGGCCCGGCTCAATAGTAACCGAAACTCTAAAAAACGAAATTTTGATACCAATAGATAAATCAAAAGAATCAGATTTTTATGTTGATTTCAAATATATAAGTTTCATCAAGTTCAGTCTTATCCATCAAAAGTTACGTGCCTGAGAAAATATGCCTTATTTTCGAAAAAAAGGGGAAGCACCCCCTAAAAGTCATAGAACTTAAATGAAAATCACACCATTAGATTTAGCATATAGAGAACCCTACTATAGAGCTTTCAAGCTCATATCTGCAAAAATGTAGAATTTTGTGTTTTTTGCCAGAAGAAAGATCACGGATGCGTGCTTATTTGTTTTTTTTTTCCAAGGAATGATCGTATCGAACCAGTGGTCCTAGAGTATCGCAAGAGGCCTCATACGAACGGAAATTAAAGGTTTTAGGGCTCATTTTAAGTGAACAAAAAATAGAGGGCAACTAGGCCCCCTCCTGTGCTCATTTTTTCCCAAAGTCATCCGATCAAAATTTTGATATAAACCATTCTAAAAATACAATAACTATGTCTTTGAGGATGACTTAATAAGAGGAATTTTTCTTAGGGGAAGGGACATTGCTATGAAGGGGGAGACGGATTTCCCAGAATTATTTAAAAAAAAGATCAGAAATTAAATAATAAAAAAAACGATATTTTCAACTGAAAGTAAGGAGCAACATCAAAATTTAAAACGAACATAAATTATTACGTATATGATCGGGTTCGCCTCCTAGTCATTACCTCACTCTTTACGCTAAAGTTTTTTTTGTACTTTCATCAGAGCTATTTATTCTAACTAACGGCCTTTTTTATTAAGGGGTCATTCTTAAAGAACGGAAACAAAATTTGAACTTTATCGTAAAGAGCATGGCATTAAATAGAGGGCAAGCTCCCTAATGTATGCAAGAAAAATATACGAATATGGAAGTTCGTTCTGTAAGTTAATTTGTAAGTTACGTCAGAATAAAATTTCGAGAAAGCCATTTAGTCAAAAAAAAAAAGAAAAATTAATATGCAATTTCTTTTTAATTATTCATGTACGGTGAGCCAAAATAAAAGCTGCATTAACTCAAAACGTTCAGAAATTAAATATAAAAAAAAGTTTTTTTTAACTGAAAGTATGGAGCGACGTTAAAACTTAAAACGAACAGAAATTGTTCCGTATATGAAAGGGGCTGCCCTCTCTTCATCCCCTCGCTCTTTACGCTAAAGTTTGCCTCTGTCTAGCAACTTTGTTTTTTAAAACAATAAAATACTTTGGCGTAAGGAGCGAGGGGTTGAAGAGGGGGCAGCCCCTTTCATATACGGAATAATTTCTGTTCGTTTTAAGTTTTAATGTCGCTCCTTACTTTCAGTTTAAGAAAACTAGTTTTTTTTTATTTAATACTCCCCAAAAGTGGAAGCCAAACGCCCTGTCCCAAAAGGTTAATAGCAAATTTTACCCGATGCCTATACCTCTGCTCAATCTCAAGGTTACCCGAATTAATAGTACTATACTCCTGCAGGGATGCCACCCCTTGTCATTTATCACTATTTCTAGTGATTTTTATATTGCCTAAATAAAAAAAATACTGAATCACCACATAAATCACTAGATTATTGAATAAAATCGCAAAATCAATAAAAAAATCACTAAAATCTAGTGATTCTTTCTCACCAGGTACTCATGCAGCCAGTACTTATGTAAGCTGCAAGTACTTTTATGAAAATTTGAAAACGTATTTGAACGGTCTTTCCGTATTCTGATAGTGGTCCAGACGCGCCTCACCCTCATCCTGGCTACGCCTACACCTACTATCTACTACTATCTACTAATCTACTGCGACGTAGAAAACTAACCGAAATTATTCCAGATTAATTTTGAAGATTAAATCTGCTTTTCAGTTCTTTTGTGAGAGAAATCTCCTCCAGAAAGAAAAACAGTCTCAACAGCTTAATTCACCTAAATAGTCACTACTTCAATCTATGTTTGGCCATCATTTTCGTCATTTCCAAACTTACAAAAGCCTTAACAAATTCACAAAGAAACGGAGAAAAAATGAGTCTCTTGATCTTTTCTTATGGAAATAAACCTAGGGAACATTACAAGAGGCAATAAAATAAAAGTCAACATTACTGTTCATAGAGAGCCTCGTTTTTTCATAAATAGAATGCTTGAATGAAACGCATGCTACCATAAGAAAGAAATAGAAGAAAGGAATTTTATTATGAGTAGTAGCGCAGTTAACGAAAGAAAAAATATTTTATGGCTTCTTTGTATAGAATACAAATAGGAAACATACATCAGAAAAAATCTGCTGTCCTATAATATATTCATCTTTATCTGTTTTTTTTAGATAAGAGTTTAATGTATATTGATTTTCGTTGGCAAATCAATTTTCTTTTTTTCTCTTTTATTTATGTCAATCAAGTTTTTTCACCTTCTAAGCAGGGATACAATTCTTAATTTTTTTTTTTCGGTAGATAGACAATAGGGGGTCTCTTTATTACTATAAAATTCTAAAAAATATATATACATGAAGAAAATCTACTAGAAATGACACATTTGGGCAACCATAAGGCCATTTTTCTGCACCCAGTCAAATGGATTGTATGGAATACAAACGGATGTATAATACATCCATTTTTTATAAATTCTTTTTTTTGTCTAATGTATAGCCTATTTAGGCTACTTGGGTTTTTAAATAAATTTCATAGTTTTTACTTTTTTCTTTCATTTTAACAGATAATTTTTTTTTTATCCTCTTAGCACGGCTACCAATTTTCTTCCGTTTTTTTGTTTGGGGGGGGGGAGGGGGAGAGGTAGTAAAGCCCAAAGGTGTCCTCGATGTTTTTAAGATTTGCCATGACAAACATAATTGGGGACATTTCACATTACTTCCCCCTTATCGGAAAGAAAGTTTCCCTTCCACTTTTTCCCTTCCACTTATCTTGTTTAACCCTTTTTTAAACAGCAAAACCAAGAGAGAAAAGGGGGTTTAATTTAAATGAAGCAGTGACAAAAACAGTTTTTGTCACTGCTTTATTTAATTAAACCAGTTTTTCTCTCTTAATTTTTCGTAAATGGAAAAGCAGTGTGGTCTAAGAAATTATTTTTTTAAATAGCCCTTGTGTCAAACTCCTGTACCAAAATGAAAAAATATATATATAAACAATTAAGAAAGGCGGTATTCGAAATTTCATTTAGCCATTTTTTAAAGTTGTTGTTCAGATAAAAAAAAAGGGTTATTTTAAGGAAATTCAGTTTTTCTTTTTTCTGTATACAAAATAATAATGAAGTATGTTTAAAATCAATAAAAAAAAGAAACAAAGATTCTTTTCTGAAACTGAATATCTATTAAAGATACAGAAAGTTTTCGCAGAAAATTCAAAAAAAGGATAAAACGTCCGAAATTTAATTCAGTACTATTCCAAAAACATTAGAAAAAGAGTTTTTACCAAACCGGACTTCTTTTTCCTTAATTTTTACCATTCAAGTTTATTGCAGTATATTATTTTTTCGGAATTTTGATACCAATAGATACATCAACAGAATCAGATTTTAATGCTGATTTCAAATATATAAGTTTCATCAAGTTTAGTCTTACCAATCAAAAGTTACGCGCCTGAGAAAATTTGGCTGATTTTCGAAAAAAGGGGGAAAGTTTGACTTTCTCACAGCTCTTATTTTTTTAAACAATAAACAACTTTAGCGTAAAGAGCGAGGCGTTGAGGAGGGGACAGCCCCTTTCATATACGGAATAATTTCTGTTCGTTTTAAGTTTTAACGTCGTTCCTTACTTTCAGTTAAAAAAAACTTTTTTTTTATTTAATTTTTTAAAGCGCTTAGGGGTAACCCAAGATGTTCTCATGATTTTTCAAGACTGTCATGGAATTCATCAAATGAGCTGTTTAGCAGAAAGTATAGCAATTTTAGGCAATTGTAAAGGCTTTTTCTCGTTCCCCGTCTGATGCAAATATTGCCCTGCTACTTAACCCTTCTATACCAGCTTTTTTTCTACCATCGCTGGTATATTCAAAAGGAAAATTTTGAAACGGGTTTATTAATCATAAAAAAAACATTCAAAATATCATGCATCTTCCTTTTTAACGTTTTAATTGGGATAAATTTTATTTTCAAGTGCCAAGGAGAGCAAAAACGTAACCTGATGGTTTGATGGGGTTAAATGGAAACTTCTACAGCCATATATATCTCAAAAGTTAGGAAACACAGGAATTTAATTATAGTTAAAATAAGAGCTCCATAGGCAGTTATATAGCTTTTGGTTGTATCGAGTGACAAAGTTTAAAAAAAAGAGTGAAAAACCAGCAAAAAAATAAGCTAAAAAAATGGCAAAAACAGCTTGAGAAGAAATAGATTTCCTTTCAAGGTGGTACTATACAAATTTATGTTATTATCCAAATTTATATATGCCAGGAACGTTGTCAAATTTAATAAATTAGTTGTAGTTGTTTTTTACTGTTCAACGTGGCAACAATGACGAAGATGTGGTATTGCCCTAAAAACTTCATAATTATTACACATTCAAAACAACAATCGTAGAAAATGGGTGTCTTCAATTTAATTAACTTTAATTATATTAACAAAGGCTTTACCCAGATTAACACAATTTTGCGTATTTTAGACCTGTAGATTATCATTACTATAGCTTGATTCACGTATCATCTTGAACTATCGCTTTGGGTTTTTGTACAGGAGAGCATAATTAGAAGGAGCGTTTAGCACTTTTTGGCAACACTTTTAAATATTCTATTATGTGAGTTCATTTTTTTTTCTTGCCAAAGAGCCTTCCGGACAATGGGTATAAAAAAAATAATAATAAACACCATAGTATATGCTATTTCATGAGAGCCAGAAATTTTTGGGTAAGAATAGACATAAGATAAGCTCAAGGGGCTTTTTTATGTCTTTTGTACTTTAAGCCTATATCATATTATTATTATATATAATTATTATATATAATTCCATTTTATTTTTGTATTTTTAAGAAATAGTTAGATAGTTTGTAAAACAAGCAAAAAAACAAATAAAAGAAGAAAAGCAATTATCAGTGAAAACAGAATTCTAACGAAAAATGCTAGCAAACGAGTAAAACGTCAGAGACAGGCTTTATTGTCCTAAGAAAAAAAGGCAAAAGACAAAAGTTAGAAATCGAGGAAGCCCAGAAACAATAGTTTCCCAATAATCTTATTTCAACCAGGCCACAAGCTTCAAGTTTCCCACTTCAGCATCCAGCACAGGTTAAAAGAAAATATTGAGGAACAAAATGAATACTGGTATTCCTTCAAGGGGAACAAAAGGGCTGTCGTATCTATTGTTTGAAAGATTTAAAAGAGGTATTTCCAATTTAAACGTCAAGCGTAATGATCTGAATAGAACAATTCCTTTATTAACAAAGGAATTGGAGTGCAATTTTTCAAATAGTGGTGGCTTCCAATTCAAGAAAATTAATGTTCCTTTTAAGTTTTTATGTATTTTTAATTTATTTTAAAACAACTCACTTTTTTATATAGTTAATATGATCCGCAGTCTGTAATTAGAGATGTGTGAGCTTGAGCGATTTTTCCCATTTTCATAAAAAAAAATTGGGTGAAGTTTCTGGATTTGAATAAACAAAGTATTCTTGGAATCGGTAATATCAAACATTTCGTGATAACGAACTGTAAGTAAGGAGCGACCCTGCTCAAAAGTAACCGAAACCCTAAAAAATGGAATGTTGATACCAATAGAAATATCGAAAGATTTGGCCTAATATGCTGATTTCAAATATATAAGTTTCATTAAGTTTAGTCTCAGCCATTAAAGGCTACAAGCCTAAGAAAATTTGCCTGATTTTCGAAAAAAGGGGGAAACATCCCCAAAAGTCATAGAATCTTAATGAAAATTACACCAGCAGATTCAGCGTATCAGAAAAACCTACTGAGGTTTCAAGTTCCTATCTGCAAAAATATGGAATTTTGTATTTTGCCAGAAGAAAGATCACAGATGCGTGTTTATTTGTTTGTTTTTTTTTTCCATAGGGCGATTGTATCGACCCAGTCGTTTTAGAATATCGTGAGAGGGCTCATTAGAACTGAAATTAAAAGTTCTTGTGCCCTTTTTAAGTGAACAAAAAGGTTGGAGGGCAACTAGGCCACCTCCCTCACCCCTTTTTTCCCCAAAATCGTCTGATCAAAATTTTGAGATAGCCATTTTGTTCATCATTGTTGAAGGACCCAATAACTATGCTTATAGATATAAAATAACCCCCCACAGCCCCAGGGGAGAGCTCTTTTAGTTACAAAATTTGCCAATTGTTTACGCATAGTATTTGTTATTGGGAAGTATGTATTCATTTTCGGGTGCGGCGGGAGACGTATTTTCTGCTGGGGGTTTTCGACGGGCAAATTTTTCATGGAGAGGGAAGTTTCCAGGGGGTGAGCTTGTCAGGGGAAATTATACACTGAGGGAATTTGCCTGCATTCCTATAAAAAATTCTCTTTGGTTGTCTTGCTCTATCTTTTCCGTCTGAATTTTACGCGTGGAGTTGTTAAGGGTAATTGCCCAGGATAAATTTTCACCGGGATTGAATTTTTCCGTGGAATTATTTTCCGTGGAAGGATATTTCCGTGGGGAGGGGATTTCTCTGTAGAGGCGGGGCCACGTTTCCGGGCATTAATAAAAATAGATCAGAAATTATATATTTTTCAACTGAAAGTAAGGAGTAATATTAAAACTTAAAACGAACAGAAATTATTACGTATATGAAGGGAATTGCCCCCTCGTCAACACCTCGCTCTTTACGCTAAAGTTTGAATTGGGTTCCAATCCTTTAAGAACGGGTCCTGAAACAGAAGGGCTGTTTAATTAGAACAACAATAAGAAGATTTTTAAAAATACTAAAAAACTTTATCATAAAGAGCGAGGTGTTGAGGAGGGGGAAATCCCCTTCATATACGTAATAATTTCTGTTCGTTTTAAGTTTTAATGTTGCTACTTACTTTCAGTTTAAAAAACTTGTTTTGTTTTTTTTATTTAATAATCGCAGTACTGGTAATTTCCTGTAGGTCATTTCTGACTGTGAAACTAATGAAAATAAAAAACAATCAGGAGATTTAACAATAACTCGTTATGTATGGAAGTACTATTTGAAAGCTTTATTGAATACTATTTGAAAGCTTTATTGAAAAATTAAAATATTATTTTATTTTTTCAATAAAAATTTATTGAAAAAATTTTTTAATCAAAAGCCTGGAATTTTTAATGTTTACTTTAAAATTTCCAACATAATAAGCCTAAAAATATCCTATTGCAAAGAATGTTATGGAACGAAATGAAACCAGAGCAGTGAAAAAAGGTAAATCATTATGTTATAATTAAAATTCCCACTTTAATTCCGAAGATCAAATTAGTTAAAGTTCGAAAAATCATTGAAGAAATAAAAAAATAATATTCAGCGATTAAGAGAGAAATAAGGGAATTCCAATAAATTTGATGTATGATGATTTACTGAAGAGAAGGTAAAACATATTGCAATTGTTTAAGTAATTAAGTTTAATTACTCAATTAAAAAATTAAGTTATTGTATAGTTTCATGTTTTACTTTTTGCTGCTTTACTTCCTCAATATTTAGCCTTCATTTTTAAACTATAGTATTTTTAATTCTTCATTTTCTAATTATTCTGTATATTTTCTTTTTTCAACACTGAGGGCTCTCTGAATTATTTTTCCTATTAATTATATATCATTATCCTTATGTCGATGTTTTCCCTTTAAAAATCATCTATTATCCTTGAATTTTTGTAACGTTTTAATTTGTCTTTGTTAATTTATTTTTGTCTTCTTCGGCAGAATTTGTAGTAGATGCGTGAAGTTTTTGAAAAAAATATGATTTCCGCTGTCTCTCTTATTTTTTTTTGCTTTTTTACCATTTAAAAGCATGTACACGAGTAGAAAATAATAAAAAATATATACTTTAATAGTTTTGAACCTTGAATGTCACTGCAACCCCACTATATATATTTTTTCCAAGAAAGCAAAGTTTTTTATAGGGATGAAATATGTTTCGTATAAACCAATTCTCTGATCACATAATTTATGACTTGAAGAATGAGTTATATTTAAGCTCTCTACAAAATATCGGTGTTGCAAGGCTCTTTACACAATCTTTTTTTCATAAACATTTCGACCTTTTCTTAATCTAAAAGACTACTTTTGCTGTTGCTCGATGGAAGCGCTACCAATTAGTTTCATGTTTAATAAGGAGATGGCGGAGAAAGTATTTATAATGTTGGATGCATTTCCTTGTCTATTAAGAAATAAATTGTAAAGGCCTGATGGACTTTGCAATGATTACAAAATAAGATATTAAGTATGTAATAAAGTAAAGCAATAAATTAGTTGAAATAAATAAGTGCAGAAGCATGATAAAATAAAATGAAAGGAGTATAAGCATAAAAAATGAATGTACACTTAAAAATAAAAAAAGAAATAAACAAGTTTAAGATAAGAATAGAATAAATAGTAATTATAAAATTATCATAAAACTATATAGAAAGATAAGAGAAGATAGAAACTAAATAGAACAACAAGTTCTTTCAAATGAAAAATAGACAAGTATATGATAAGACAAAAATCAAAATTGGTATAAAATGAGCAAATTCAGTAGAACTCAAAATGAAAGATCAAATAGATCGAACAAAGAATACTTGAGGAAATACGCTATTATATGGAGCCAGAAAAACATAGTTACCAACTTGAGGAAAATGGGAACTACAACCACCTCCCAAAAATGGTTCTAAGAAATCAAAAAATATTTACTTTTATAGTTTTTAGATTAGTTTACATTGCATTTTTTCTCAGTTTGTTTAATGAACACAAAATAAATACATTTTTCGAAATCTATGGGGAGCGCACTCTGTGCGCTCCCCCCATAGCACTCCCCCCAAAAGCACTCTGTGCTTTTTCAATAAAAATACCAAAGGAAGGAATTTTACAAAATCTAGAGGATGAAAAATCAGGAGAGTTGCAGTTGCCCCTCCTCCCATTGAAGCTCTTGCCCCAATTCCTTCAAAAACATTAAAAGCTAATACACATAATTAGATTGCCCATGGGCAGCCCAATTCATCTTTTCTGTAGATGGGTGGAAAGTGCAGGAAGTGGAATAGAAAGCATAACTTAGGCCAAATCATGCAATGTGCAAAACTTAAAAACAAACAAAAAACCACACTGAAAAACAACTTCATGCAAACCAGTTGCAAAATCAAGTTCAAGCTTTGCTAATGTACATGCAAGAAAACCATGTATGAGTTCTGTGATTCTTCTTTAATTGTTCTGCTTGCTCATTTTTTTTATTGTTTAACACTTATTTCACTTTTATTTTATAATTGTCTTATACTCACTTATATCAAATTTCTATGTAATGGTTTATTTCTAGTAGAATTCAGTCTTCCTTTAGCTTTCAATGTGCTTTTTATACTCCTTTCAATCTTAATACCAGGGAACCGAGCTTAACTTGGGGAAAAGAAAGACCCCTCTCTTTTGCAAAATAAAACTTTAATTTCATTTCTACCAAATACCGAATAGAAATTTGGCAAACCTCTTTGCATACTTATACCGAAGACAAAATTGAATTTCAACATGTTTTTTGAAATATTTAGCACAAACTTTCAATTTCAACAAAATCCATTATAACTATTTTTAGTATTTGTAGCGTCTTTCATATGAAATCTCTTTTCCAGACTTATGGTCACAAACAGATTTTTCTAAAGTCGTGATCTATCTACATCATTTTTTCATACCGGAAAATGGTAGTACCCGAACTTTGAGAAAAAATTGTAAATTCGTTTTTTAGAATAAAACTTACAGATAAATAAAAAAAAATATACAGTTATTGTTTGTTTAATAGGTCAATATTGCAATATTCGTATTTTATTTATATTTAGTCTTATTTTTGTATACTTTTGTGTCGTATATTTGTATTCGGTAAATTTTTGGTCATTTTTCTGTGTACTTGTTTTTTTTTATCCTTGTAGGCCTACTTATTTTATTATTTTATACTTGCTTATTTCAGTCTTATTCTTTTGTTTACACTAACTTATTATATGTATTAATTGATATTTCCTATTTATACTGTAATCTTATATTTATTAGTTCTACGTCAATTAAGCTGAACGTTTAACTATATACACTAACAAGAGTATTTAACAAATCAAACCAAAATTATTGCAAAGTGTTTATAGCAGTATCTCTGCAGTAAAAACAATAGAAGATGTTTAAAAATCAAAATTAAAGTAGTCTAAAATATTGATTTCTTCATTAAAAGGATATTAATCATAGAATATCCTGCTAAAACATTAATTAAATAATAAACATGCATTAATAAAGAATGGCCAAAATAAACCAATGCTCTCTCTTTCCAAGAAAATACCTCTTGTGGCTGTCATTAAATTTTTACAGGAAGGGCGCTGGGAAGAGCCAAGCATTTTTTGGGGGGGTGGGGGAGCTGGAATAAACCAAGGCATTATGTACCAAGCAAATAGAACATATCTCAGTAGATTCATAGCAATGCCATTGCGCTAAAAACTAGTGTTGAATGAACTCAAAGTTAACTAAAATATTTATTTTTATTTAGTCAAAAAAAGATCGACTGAAACAATAAATAAATAACAAGCATGCATCAATTAAGAATAGCCTAAAATTAACCATGCTGTTTATTTCCAGGAAAAAATCTCACATGACTTTCATTTAAATTTTTTATTTGAAGAAGAGAAATAGATAGAAGCAAGTACTTTCTTGTGGAGGGGTAGTAACATTATGCGTGACTACACCATAGCATGATGCATAATATCTAATCAAACTAAACTTATGTCAATGCATCCATAGCAGTGCCATTGTATTGACAACGTGTGCTGATTAAAACTTATATTGTCTAATACACTGATATCTCCGAGTCAAATATGGTAATCAAAGAGAATATATATTAAAACCCTACGGTAAATGAATAGCAAATATGGATTCACTAAAAGTGACTGAAAATTAGCCAATATTTTTTTATTTGCAAGATCATGGCTCTCAGAACAGCCATACCAATGTCGTCTTTGAGGTAAGGGAGAAAGAACCAACATTTCTTCTTTAGGGCTTCAATATAATGAATACCCCCCCCCCTGTGTACCCCCTTCATGGGATTTTTTTGACTAGTGGGACCCTGCCTCCATCAAACGCACCTCTGATATCCACCCGCCCCAATGGCACTACTTGCTGATTTTTCGACAAGTCTCGACAATTCAATTTAATGTTACAGTAATTTTTCTGTGGCTTTTGAATTGCAAAAACATGCTTATCAATAACTTTTACCCTTGAGATTCTCTTCCAGATTCTTGCTAAACAGTTGTAGATACCCGTAGTAAACGTTCTTTTCCCCAAGGATGTACTACCTATCCGTAAAAAAGAATGCTCAGCCGTTGATTACGAGTTCATATAGTTAATTAATAATAAAACAAATCAAAATTCTTTTTAACACACTCAGTCTATTTCTTCTTCGACGTCTTTTCTAGATGTGTGCCTATTGGTGCTTTAACATGAGATTGTAATACTTATACTCGATAGTGTAGGGTGGATTATGCTTTGGATAGGAAGGGAGTGGTTGCAACTCAATTAGAGGGGGGCGATGCAAGGATTTCATTTCCAGTCAAAGGATCTGGAGCACACATATTTACATATTTTTCTCATTTCGTAAATGGGGTTGGAGTTTATAATCCTAACCCTGGCCTTTGCTTTGAGTTTAGTAACTCTAGAAAATTTATAACTTTAGGAATGAACACGGTTGCCTTGTATCCTATGAATCAATTATAAAACTGTTGACTGCTTTAAGTTCACTCCTTTAAAAAATAGCCTTTAAAGAATTATTCAGCACTTCAAGCTTATATTACATCTTCAGGATTTTACCTTATCTTACAATAAATTCTGCAATATTTTTTTCTTTATATTAGCTTCAGAATTATGTAGCTGTTCGACAAACTTTTTTTTATATTTTTGAAAATTTTTCAAATACAAGAAATATAAAAGTCTATATATTTTTGAAACACATTTCCAAAACAGTCAAAAACACAAATCTGAGCCATGAAAATAAGACAATACAGCGTCTTCAGATGAATAAATCGTCATCTAAAGATTAAGCATAAAAGTTTTTATAAGTTGTCTAAAAGTATCTATAGCTAGAAAATAATAAGTAAGGCCATCCCTAGCCTTTCAAAATATTGAAAGGGACAAATACATAAACATCATGCCACAAAGATTTGTCTAAAAAGAAAAAAAAAGATTTTTATCCCTCGTTAACTTTTTAAGAGTGTATTTGAATTAAACTAGTTTTTGAAGGATTTTCTTAAGCCAATAAAGTAATTTCCGATGATTTAACACACTAATTATTTTTAAGATAAGTTGAGATTTTTCATTAAATGAATTTATTATGCAAGATGAGCATATATTACTGAAACCCTGATTGGTTCTTTTGAATTGATTCGTACTGATTGGTTCTTTTGAATCAAATTTTAAGCAAATAAAAAGAAAGATGTTTTCAATCCCAACATTTTTAAGATGTAAATTCTTTGTTTCTCTCTGATTCGTTCTTTCCTTGGTGTCTATCTTTTGCACTTAATTTATTATGATCCTCAAATCTTGGTGGTTATTTAGTTTTTGTATTTTAAATATTACAACGCTGAATTTATGCGACCCATCAGAATAAAAGGAAAGAGCTTAAATGGGTGAGCAATACAAATTTAAAAGCTGAATAAATCAAATAACTTACCGTGCCATTGATAAATCCATGCTGTATTCCATTCTTGGCAAGTTTTGCTTTGCCACTTCAAAAAGGAAAAAATAGGGTAAATATATCAGAATAGTTACTAAAACCACATTCGATTATAAATTGCAAGTATTACAAAAGAAATATAATGAAAACCAATTGGATTTAAATTTTAAAGTACTTAAACTCCCATTTAGTTTAGATTAACATCAATAGTTCGGGATTCAAAAATACTAGCACCAATTTATAGAGGCTGGCGACTTCATTAAAAATGTAAAAAATTTTGAACAAAAGTTGGATATTTGATAAGATTAATCTGGAATGTAACAGGAGCTAAAAGCTAAAATTTGTCTGTAAGTGATAAATAATCAACATTTTTTTTAGAACGATTCAAGATCAAAATCTAGTCTGGACAAAATAGGCCTAGACTAGCTTGTGAAAATCCTGGTAGTTAGGCAAACTAGCTAACTTTAAGATGGTAGATCTACTGGGGATTGAATTCCACTTTGTTTACCCTTCCCTGCGTTTCAAAGTACGGGGAAAAATAAGTTTGCAGAAGTTTTGGGTCAAAACAAACTCCCTAAACCCTAGATGGAACTTGTGATTTTTCTTTTAATAATTAGCGGCATTTTTCACTCTTACAAGCTTTACATACTCTTTGTCGAGTTTTGCCAAATTATTAACAGTTATCAAGATAAAAATAATTTTCACTATTCATATTTATGATCTTTAGTAATTTTCATAAAGAGATAATTTTAATAATAAAGCTAATTTTAAATATATATATATATATATATATATATATATATATATATATATATATATATATATATATATATATATATATATATATATATATATATATATATATATATATATATATATATATATATATATATATATATATATATATATATATATATATGTATATATATTAAGAGGCATTAAAAGTTTGAGAAATGCCACTGAAAATAAGTATTTTCGCTGACTATAATCCAGTTTAGGCCTTTGGAGGTTCTTGCTGAACAAGGCTCAGTATTGACCTATAGTAAATTACCTAATTTTTGCAGTAAAAACGGAAACCCCTTATATTGGTCTCGTCTATACTATCCAACATATTCCCGTACCTATAACTATAGTTTGCCTACTTTGCCAAATTTACCGAAAAACAGGATATGGGAATGGTTGTTTCTTTTTACAATCTCCAAATTCACTAATCACAACCTGCCCTCAGCTAATCTACAGATTTTTGTTGACTCTTAGCTGTTTTTTCTTGGTGTTGGTGTTGGTTTTGATGTTAGCTGGTCTTTGTGTGGGGTGTCATGAAAGGGTAAGTGTCCTTTCTAATTCTAAAGCATGCTTCTTGCGGTATCAGTAAAGTATGCAATTCTTTCCTTTTTAAAATTCTTTTTTTTCTTTTAAAGTTGTTTGACTCAGCGTTACTTATCATTTTTTGCTAATGTGCTTATTAATTTCATTAATTCATTTTGATTTATAAGCTTCTTTTAGTTTATCATTCCATTTATTAGCTTTTTCTTAATAATTCCGTTCTAATACTCAACGTATATTTCAGTTTTGTTTTCAGTGGTTCTTTCACACTTCGCTCCAGAACCTGAACTTTAGACTATATCTAGAGATTTTTTTATATTGCCTAAACAAAAAAATAACTAAATTTCACAAATAAATCGCTAGATTATTGAAGAAAATCCCTAAATCAACCAGAAAAATCACTAAAATTTAGTGATTTTTTTTGTCACCGGGATGCAAACCTGTTTACTTTATGTTATGCAATCAAAAGGAACAAAGTTTATCCATAACGTCGGCAGTGCTAAAATGACTCGAGCTCTAATCATAGTAATATCTTACATCAACTTATATTAAATTATCAAAAATTTAACAGCCATAAATAATATAACGTCGTATATACGACGTTACATTATACGGCGTTATATACGACGTTATAAATATAAAAGCAGTTTGTTTTAATTTTGATAAGTTAGTAACTCTACTGATGATGATGACCGACTGTGTCATCGAACTATTTAGAGTCTTTGTTTTTTATATTTTCGTTTCACTGTCTAATAAAAGGACCTATCCCTATTTGGAACTCTTATTGATTTCGTCATAGAAAAGGCAGTGTGGTCATGGAGAATAATAGTAACGTCGTATATATGGGGATGACAGACCAACTTTAGAATCAGCAACATTTCATTTGCTATTAGAAGAATAAGAATATAAATTTAGCACCTATAAATGTAGCATTATTTAATTTTTAATTAGAAGAATGTTCAACGCAGTATTACAGAATTCAAGAACAGTTAGTGAACTTTCTAAGTCAATGAACCGGTAACTTGCTTTGACCCGGAAGTGATTATTTTGTTTAGTATAAAAGCAGTTTATTTTAATTTTGATAAGTTAGTAACTCTACTGATGACGATGACCGACTGTGTCATCGAAATATTTAGAGTCTTTGTTTTTTTATATTTTCGTTTCACTGTCTAATAAAAGGACTATCCCTATTTGGAACTCTTATTGATTTCGTTAACAGCCATAGTTAAACAGAAGCAACCGAAAGGATTTCTGGATGAGTAATTAATAAATTTTGAAATTAAATTAGTAAACTTTTCATGAACAGCCTTTTTACCCTTTATCAGACCTTGAATCTCCGTCTCTATTCCGCATTTCTAATGTTTGAATAGTTTTCTAATGAGGAATGTGATGATTTTAGACGGTGATGACAAAGGTTTTATGAATCTTTAAGTTAGCCTATTGTGAAAGCACCTGTCTAAGCGTGAATGGTTACACTGAACGTGACGCGACTTAAGCACTTAGTATAGTAACATACGTACGTAGTGTGAAAGCCGCTTAAGAAATTAAACTTGAAAACAAAATGAATATTAGAAAATTAAGGGGACATCACTTTAAATAAGCTGATTTCAGAACAATAAGGGGACCATCACGACCATAAAGAAACATAATCTTACCTTTCTATATCAGGAGCTGCCTTGAAGTCTCCTTTTTCTGAAAATATAAAATAAAATATTATTATGAAAAAAGAATTATTATATATAAAAAAATTATAGAGAAAAGGTTACATGGATTTGAGAATAATTGTCTATGAAAAATACTGGCAATTTTTTGGGCTGATAGAGTACTCAACATTCCGATCTGTGTTCTCACCAAGCAGCCTCGAATCAGTGACGGATCCAGGGGGTACGAGGGGAGCATGCACCCCCCCCCCCTAACGTCGTCTAAAGTAGTGTAATTTACTTAATTGGCGCAATTTTGCGTCAATTAAACTTGCTCCTAACGCACGTTTATCGGATCAACCTATTTTACTCCCCCCCCCTAAAAAAATCATGGATCCGTTTGCCTCGAATAATTGATGAAGTTCGACTTAGAAGGTGGCGATACTGGGGACTCGAATGAGGTAAAGACGACTTCTCTATGTTGTTTGATGCTGAAGTCCTCCGGGCCTCCGGAAGAGTGGTAGACAACAAACCACCATTGGTTGTTCTCTTGAAGTTGAGACAAGAGCAATGCCATCATCCCTCAATGAGCTGTGGTCTCTGGCTAAGGATCGTCCGACGTGGAGGTCAACCATTGCTGCCCTATACACCACTAGGCGTCAGAGGATCTAAGTCTAAGTAATTCTATAATGAAAATAGCAATTTGCAATTTCTGGAAGACCCTTACCAATTTTTTTTTTGGCGATTGTTGCTGTCACGTCAATAGGTCATATTTGACATTTTTTTACTTTGGAGATAGCGGTCAAAATCGTTTGCTAAGCTCTTGTCAAAGGGAGGATTAGAAGTGCAATGTAGATCAGGGGGGTCAAAGTGTGATTGAACACACATTGCTTTGCTAATCCTCCTTTTGAGTACAGCTTAGAAAACTTTTTGGATGAATTACATCAGTGTGAAAATGTCAGCTAGAACCCTTAGACATGACAGCGTCAATGAGTTTCAGTCTGATAAAAGTGACACAGTGCTTCCAATTATGAACATTCATTGGCACTGCAAGGAAATGTGTCATCACGATCGCTCCTTAGTAAATATTCAAAGGATATTCAAATAATAAAATAAGTAAATAAGTAATAATAGTAAATAATAAATAAGTAGAATAGGTCAAATAAATAAATATTGAAAGGATATTGTGTTGCATCTTTGCTTCTGTAATTTCCCAAGAAAAGGAAGAAAAGAAAGCATCTCATTTCTGTTTTTCTTAGTAAATGTCTAAAGCTAAACCTTGTATGAATAATAGGCATATCGCGAATTGGGTATAAAATAACGCGAAACTGGGAAACTACGAAGATTTTTTTGTAAGCATGACATACAACTCTTCATTACTGTGAACTTACGTAAAAAAAATTTCATGGATATTTTCTTTATTTCTGTATTTTCCCCCCAAGGAAAGCTAAGTTGAAGAAATAATAAAATAGATAGCTTTTCATTTCTAATATTCCTTCGAAAATGTCCAAAGTTAAATCTTGCATGAATAATTGAAGTAAAACAGGAATTGGGGTTAAAAGTACGTGAAATTGGGGAGCAACATGGCTTAGCTAGAAAATTGTAAAGTTAGACAACCAGAAAATTCAATATTTCAAATAGGATTGAAACAGATAGAAAACCCCTAAAGGGAGCTTTCTTCATATTTAAATAGATACAATTTATATTTCCTTCCAAGTGGAGGGATGAGTTCAAAGAAAACGACTCAATGGATGTTCTAAGATTAAAATACTCTCAGAAGTAGGGGATACTCGGGAAGATTTGACAGAATTTTTAGGTCAAGCAAATTTGTTTAGTTTGATCATGTGGGGAGGATTGAGACCCCCAGTGTATGTCTCTGGTTTATAGAGTTTCGGTCTTTATTGACACGGGTAGCTCTTTACTTAGTATTAATTACTATAAATGGTTTGATGGCAGGAAGAACGAAATTTACTAATGCTTTTGGGGACTTTTTTGTTTTTAATGAGAACCAAATTCTTCGAATATAAATCCCTATTCTTCGCACATTTTTCCAACCCCCCTCCCCCATCATGCCTTCAAATTTTTGGTATTATTCAGTTATGGTTTACTAAAAACGGTTTTATAATCCAGTCTATCAGTAAAAAATAGATTTATCCCTAGGTTTCTTAATAACATATGCTATTTTTATTAAAATTTAAATAAAACTATGATATTTAAAATTAATATTAAATAAATATTTCAAAACGTTTGCAATTAAGTAAACAGAAAAAAATATTAATTTATCCAAAAATAAAGTCAGACGGAGAGAAAACGGGTTTTTTTGTGGCAAAATCCATGGGGCCAGGCTACTAAAAATTTAGGACCTGATATACCACTGGTTAGAGATTTGCCACTTCCAAAAAAAGTAAAGCTATCCACTTCATCAATTTTTCGTTACCTAACATATCTTCATTCTCATTTATTCATAATTGAATTAACTTAGTCTTCTTAACACTAAATGTTATCAAACATATTCTTGCAAACTGAACTCTTTAAAAGTACAAAAACTCATTCCCTTGAAAAGCCTTTTCACTTAAGACCAAGGCCGTATCCATGGGAAGGGGGGTTAATGTGTTTGAAGCCTCATCCCCTCCACCCAGAAATATTTTTCAAACTCCTAAAAATCTTACAAAAATGCATAAATTCACATTTTGATGTGTTTTGAAAAGTTGTTTTGTAAAAAAAAAAAAAATGAAAAAACTCTCCCCCCAACAAAATCCTGGATACGGCCTTGCCTAGGACACTTTAATCATATACATATTGTTGGTCTAAATTTTCCCATTTTGCTCAGTGAATAGGCTTCAAAAGGTCAAAACTTTTTTATAAATCTTATTAATAGTATTAGCTTGTGAATTTAAACAGCTTACCCTACAAACAAAACAGTGATATAAATCAATCGACGAAATAAGTAAATTCTGCAACCCAGGACTTATAAAGCTTTTTACGTTCTATTCATTTTTTACGGAATAATTTTATAATACGATCCCTTCGGAAGAGATTTCTTTCAAGAGATTTCAAAATACGTTCCAGATACATGGGAAAAATATCAAAAATTGCGACAAAAAAAAGTTTCGACGGCTGTATCTGATTAAATTTAGCTTATAATTGATCAACTTTACAGATCACAGCCCACTTTGATTACAATTAAAGAGAGGATTTTAGTTGCTATTAATTTATGCCCAAGAAAACAGAAGTAACAACTTACGTTTGAAGCACCATCGCTCCGTTCTAAAAGCGTATAAGAGGCAAAGTGTCACAAGTACTAAGAACACAAGACATGCAATAATCACGCCAATAACAGCTGTCATTGATACAGGTTCTGAAAATGAAAAATCAAGGGTAAGTTTATATATAAATTATTTTTTATATATACAGTTTATATCTAAGTTATTATATATTTTAGATGTAGTTTAAATTTACTTACTTACTCACTTAAGTCCCATCCAGCCGGGTTGGCCGATTCGGGGCTTCTCCTCTAATGGCATCAAAACAATATTTTCGGTATGCCTCCCTTTTTTTTTGCAGTCCTCAGCTGTTCTTGGATGGGGTGGTCAGAGAAATATTTCCACCAGCGCTTGGGAGGTCTTCCCCTGCGGCGAGAGGCATTTATTCTGCCCTCAAAGGTTTTTTGGGCAGTTGGGCTAGGGACCTACGCTGAATTTTTCCTAACCATCGAAGCTGTTGGAGTTTGATGGTCTGCATGATGGTTTGAGGGTAATCCAAGGAGGAGAGCAGTTGTTCGTCTGATAATCAGTCAAGGTAAGTGATACCACTGAGCTTTCGGAGCGATTTAGTTTCAAAAGCTACCAGTCAGTGCTTGTCAACGGCTTTTAGAGTCTATGGCTCTGCTCTATACGTTGCAACTGGAATCACTAAGGCACGATAGAGTTGGATCTTCAGTTTTAAGGGGAGGTATTTATTTTCCCAAATAGAGCGCAGTGACTTGAAAGCATGCGGAGGCAAGAGCCAGGCGTCGTTTGATGTCTTTGAGGAGTCGTTTGTGTCCTCAAGACATCAGTCGTTTGATGTCGTTTGTGGATGTCAGCACACTTCCTAGGTAAATAAATTGGTCGACCCATTCGATTTCCTCGCCCCGAACAGTGACATTGGTGAGGGGGGGGGACTAGTCTCTGCATGCCGTGTTACACACATCACCATCGTCTTGCAGGCGTTTATCTGTTCCAAAGCAACTAGCTGCTTCGACGATAGCGTTTGCGCTGGCTTTGATTTACTCTGTTTGTTCTTTTAGGCGATTTATGTCCCCAGCATATGCAAGTAGGTCAAAAAGGTATCCTCCCAAGACTATCCCCGTGTTATCGGGGACAAGATCCAGCACACTGTTTAGGAATAGGCAGAAAAGAGTTGGTGAGAGGATGCATCCTTGGAGAACATCTGTAGAAGTAGAAAACTCCTCAGTGACTCCTTCACTAGTCTGCCCCTTGTTTCTCGTCTTCTCGTATATATTTCTTGTAATATCGATAATATCAGACGAAATTCCGTAGTGAGCCAAGATATGCTAGAGACCCTCTCGTCAGATTAGGTCAAAGGCTTGCTTAAGGTCGATGAACAATTGGTATAATTCTTTAAGCGAATTCCAAATATCGTTCCATGATTTGGTTAATGACAAATATATGGTCTATAGTGGATCTATTCTGACAGAATCTAGCTTGATACTCGGGTATAACATGTCTTGTCATGTTTCTTATGCAGTCTAGGAGTATTTTCGTGAGCATTTTAGTAGGTTAGCAAGTAAGTGATATGGGTCTGTAGTTGTCGCAATGGCTTTTGGAGCCTTTCTTGTGCAAGGGAACTATAATAGAGCTTGACTAGAACTTGGGGTAGTGTTTTGTTTCCCAAATAACTGTTACTATTCGATGGTATAGATCGATGATAGCGTCAGATTCTATTTTGAGCATTTCTGCTTGTATACCGTCTATCGCGGGTGCTTTATTGGATTTGAGAGATTCCACAGCGGTTTCTATCTCTGACCTTAAGGGTGGTAGGGGTGAGTAGAAAGGCCCCTATTGATACAAACAGCACCACGTGGTTTATGGTTTTCTCAGTGAGAATGAAAAAACAGGAATTTTTCTCACTTGAAAAACCATGAATTTTGTCGCATTTATGGTTGTTTTCATGGATGGTTATGTGTGTTGGTCGATTTATTTGATGTTTTTCTCGGATGTCAACATCAAATTATGGGTGTTTTATGGTTTTTGTCAGTGAGAATTTGAAAAACATGAATTTTCTCACATTTATGTCTGTTTTCATGGTTTTTGTCAGTGAGAATTTGAAAAACAGGAATTTTGTCACATTTAAGGATGACAACAGCAATTTATGTTCCTGTTTTATGGTTTTCTCAGTGAGAATGGACATGCTTGACGCGAATGCTATGAGATTGTTTGGCTAGCCTGGCCTGAGAACTTGATTTACATAATCGCTAGGGGAAATTATTGATCCACGAAAGGGAGAATTAAGAAACATTAAGGTTTCTTTAATCTTTAGGCCTGTCACGAGTAGCATCTGTGAACTTGATTTACATAATCGCTAGGGGAAATTATTGATTCACGAAGGGGAGAATTAAGAAACATTAAGGCTTCTTTAATCTTAGGTCTGAGGGATAAACGTTCTTTAGGTCAGAGAGAAAAATTAATATTCTATTTTCAAATAGGGCTTCATTGATCTTTAGTGTCAGGAATCATAATTGACATCACTTGTTATCTTGGAATTATGCGGGAGTCTAAAGAGATAGAAATTCTATTTTTAAATACGGCTTCACGGAGCTTTAAGTCGGAGAGGTAAATTGATATTCTAACGAAACCCTAATAGTTTAGCTAGGAAAATTTATGAGATGAAGAGATTAACGTGGGAAAGGGTTTCCTAGAAATTTGAAATGCGTTAGCGCATAGATGCCATACAAAAGGAACACGCTGAAATTACGTTTAGGGATTATTTGGGCGAAACGGTTTTATCCATTTTATGGGATTATTTCGGTGAAACCGTTAGAGACATTTTGAAAGAAGATTTTAGAAAGGGTTTTAGAAGAGGTTTTGAGTGTGGTCGTTATAATACACAAGTTCCATTTGAACAGTGTTGTGAGGTCCTCTACCCCAACCCCAAAGGATTCCGATCCCCCACCACAACCCCGAAGGAAGCCCCCGGTACTCAAAGGCCCCCCAAGCTCCCATAGAGCCCCAACCCCCCAAACGCCCTCCTCAGACCCTCAAAGACCCTCCTCTGGTCCTCAAAGGGCCCCCGACCCCCAAAGGGTACCCCGGACCCCAAAGGGCACCCCGGACCACAAAGGGCACCCCGGACCCCAAAGGCCCTCCCCCGGTCCTCAAAGGGCCCCCCTGGCCCCAAAGGGCCTCCCTCCCTCTTCCTCCCTCCTCCTCCCTTCCTCCTCCTCCTCCTCCTCCTCCTCCTCCTCCTCCTCCTCCCTCCTCCTCCTCCTCCCACCTCCCTCCCCTCATCCCTCCTCCTCCTCCTCCCACCCCCCCTCCCCTATTTTTTATACTTTTTTTGTGCATTGAGACACAGAAGGGACATCCCTCCCCCAAGGGTCCCCCAAACACCCTCCCCGGCCCCCCCCCCAAAGAGTTCCCCTCTCCATTTTTTTTAATACTTTTTTATGGCTTGATTATATCTTTTCTGAACAAGTTCCATTCATAATGTCATTCCTAAACCCATTTTCCAACCTCAAAGAGTCCCCTCCCCAATTTGTAAATACTTTCTTGAATTTTTTAACATGGTATTTTTTAACTTTTTTACGTATCTTAAAATGACATGAAATATGGTTACGGCTCTACCAATCATACTCTGCGCTTGTTCATGGACACGACGTGGCTTTCCCACTGGTACTCTATGGCAGGTTATCGACACTACCTAGTTTATTGCATGCATTAAATCAGTATTTTTTACGCAGTGGAAGGATAAACACACAATTCATATCTGTAAAAAAGTGAGGATGAATTATTCGACGAACGTATGTGCACATGAAAAAATCATTGTCGTATTGAATGCTGACAAGGAGAAATACCTGAACCATGAAACGAGTGCAAGCGGTAACACTATTGGAAATGTATGCATGCGTTGTCATGACAGCGAGAAGTTAGATTTCTTTGGAGTCCCCAAGAATTTCAATCGTGTAAACGGTGGATATTCAAGAGTATCATTACCAGAGAAATTAGTGCTCAAAGAGAATGCAAACTTAAAAATAATTGTCGATGATCGGGGACAACTCCTTGCTACAGCTTCTGGTAACACATTACCTGTTGATAAATCCTATCATCCTCTTTCCGGTATTAGTATTTTAAAGAGAACAAGAAGAAGACAAGCATACTCCTGTACCAACATCATAAATCATATCTTGTCAATGTGTCAAAACTGTCATATATGTAAAAATAATGTGACAATAGACAGTGAAATCGCATGCAGAATAAAAAGGACATTAGCAGACAATATCATCAATGAATATAAAGATGAATTGACGGAAAGTGAAGCGCAAGTGTACTAATAATGTGTAATAATGTCTTTAACGTATTTTTATATTAATATTCTACATGTCATTATTTCATTAAAAATATTTTACGCATTATTTTGTTAAGTGTTCATTATTTTTAGGGTTTGACAGAACGTTAACGTTCAGAATATCTATTAAAAAGGTCAGAGATGAAAGAAAAAGAATTTTTAGAGATAGAGATGCTACTAGCAGACTCAATTTTTCATGGAAGATAAAAAAGTTCAAGTTCTCGTCGGAATTTTATCAAAGAACACAATTCATTTCTAATTTCTACAGAGAAGAAATAAAAAATCTTTCTCTAATCTTCAGTTCTTTATTTCACAAAGACATAAAGAAATTTAAAGTTCAATTCTAAATTTTTCGGTGGAAGATAGAAAAATTAATACCATACTTGTGAATATTTTCATGGAAGATAAAAAGTTCTAGTTCAATTTAAAATTTTCTCAACTAAGTTAATAAAAGTTCAAGTTCTCTTCTTAAATTTAACAAATAACACGCTTCAATTCTAATTTCCACAGAGAAAACAAAAATCTTCCACTTCAGTTCTTTATTTCACAAAGACATAAAGAAATTTAAAGTTCAATTTAATTTTTCGGTGTCAGATAGGAAAAGTTATGCTATGATTTTGATTATTTTCTATGAAGGTAAAAGTTCTAGTTCATTTTTAAATTTTCTCAACGAAGTGAAGAAAAGTTCAAGTTCTCTTCGGAATTTTACCAAAGAACACACTTTAATTCTAATTTCTCCAGAGAAAGCTAAAATCTTCCACTTCAGTTTTTTATTTCACAAAGAGATAAAGAAATTTAAAGTACAATTCTAATTTTTCGGTTGGAAGATAGAAAAAGTAATACCATACTTATGAATATTTTCACGGAAGATAAAAAGTTCTAGTTCAATTTAAAATTTTCTCAACAAAGTGAAGAAAAATTCCAGTTCTCTTCAGAATTTTACCAAAGAACGCACTACAATTCTAATTTCGACAGAGAAAACAAAAATCTTCCACTTCAGTTCTTTATTTCACAAAGACATAAAGAAATTTAAAGTTCTATTCTAATTTTTCGGTGGTAGATAGGAAAATCAATACCCTACTTGTGAATATTTTCACGGAAGATAAAAAGTTCTAGTTCAATTTAAAATTTTCTCAACGAAGTCAAGGAAAGTTCAAGTTCTCTTCGGAATTTTACCAAAGAACACGCTACAATTCTAATTTCTCCAGAGAAAACAAAATCTTTCACTTCAGTTCTTTATTTCACAAAGACATAAAGAAATTTAAAGTTCTATTCTAATTTTTAGGTTGGAAGATAGAAAAAGTAATACCATACTTGTGAATATTTTCATGGAAGATAAAAAGCTCTAATTCAATTTAAAATTTTCTCAACAAAGTGAAGAAAAATTCCAGTTCTCTCTGAATTTTACTAATGAATGCACTTCAATTCTAATTTCGACAGTGAAAACAAAAATCTTCCAATTCAGTTCTTTATTTCACAAAGACATAAAGAAATTTAAAGTTCTTTTCTAATTTTTCGGTGGTGGATAGGAAAAGCACTACCCTACGCGTGAATATTTTCACGGAAGATAAAAGTTCTAGTTCATTTTAAAATTTTCTCAACGAAGTCAAGGAAAGTTCAAGTTCTCTTCGGAATTTTACCAAAGAACACGCTACAATTCTAATTTCTCCAGAGAAAACAAAAATCTTTCACTTCAGTTCTTTATTTCACAAAGACATAAAGAAATTTAAAGTTCTATTATAATTTTTCGGTTGGAAGATAGAAAAAGTAATACCATACTTGTTAATATTTTCATGGAAGATAAAAAGTTCTAGTTCAATTTAAAATTTTCTCAACGAAGTCAAGGAAAATTCAAGTTCTCTTCTGAATTTTACCAAAGAACAAACTTCAATTCTAATTTCCCCAGAGAAAACAAAAATCTTCCACTTGAGTTGTTTATTTCACAAAGACATAAAGAAATTTAAAGTTAAATTCTAAATTTTTTTCGATGGAAGATAGAAAAAGCAATACCATACTTATGATTATTTTCACGGAAAATAAAAAGTTCTAGTTTAATTTAAAATTTTTCAACGAAGTGAAGAAAAGTTCAAGTTCTCTCTGAACTTTACCAAAGAACACGCTTCAATTCTAATTTCCCAGAGAAAACATAAATCTTCCACGCCAATTTTAAGTTCACCAATACAATAAAAAATTAAAGTTCAATTCTAAATTTTAGATGGTAGATAGGACAAGTTATACTATGAGTTTGACTATTTTCTATGATGGTAAAAAGCTCTAGTTCATTTTTAATTTTATAAACGAAGTGAAGAAAAGTTCAAGTTCTCTCTGAATTTTACCAAAGAACACACTTTAATTCTAATTTCTCCAGAGAAAACAAAAATCTTCCGCTTCAGTTGTTTATTTCACAAAGACATAAAGAAATTTAAAGTTCAATTCTAAATTTTTCGGTGGTAGATAGGAAAGCAATACCGTACTTGTGAAATATTTTCACGGAAGATAAAAAGTTCTAGTTCAATTTAAAATTTTCTCAACGAAGTCAAGAAAAGTTCAAGTTTTCTCTCTGAATTTTACGAAATAACACGCTACAATTCTAATTTCTCCAGAGAAAACAAAAATCTTCCACTTCAGTTCTTTATTTCACAAAGACATAAAGAAATTTAAAGCTCAATTCTAATTTTTCGGTGGTAGATAGAAAAGCAATACCATACTTGTGAATATTTTCACGGAAAATAAAAAGTTCTAGTTTAATTTAAAATTTTCTCAACAAAGTGAAGAAAATTCAAGTTCTCTCTGAATTTTACCAAAGAACGCATTTCAATTCTAATTTCGACAGAGAAAACATAAATCTTCCACGTCATTTTTAAGTTCACCAAGAGATAAAGAAATTTAAAGTTCAATTCTAATTTTTCGGTGGCAGATAGGAAAAGTTATACTATGATTTTGATTATTTTCTATGAAGGTAAAAGTTCTAGTTCATTTTTTAATTTTTCAACGAAGTGAAGAAAGTTCAAGTTCTCTTCGGAATTTTACCAAAGAACACACTTTAATTCTAATTTCTCCAGAGAAAACAAAATCTTCCGCTTCAGTTGTTTATTTCACAAAGACATAAAGAAATTTAAAGTTCAATTCTAAATTTTTCAGTGGTAGATAGGAAAGCAATACCGTACTTGTGAAATATTTTCACGGAAGATAAAAAGTTCTAGTTCAATTTAAAATTTTCTCAATGAAGTCAAGGAAAGTTCAAGTTTTCTACTGAATTTTACCAAAGAACATAATACAACTCTAATTTCTCCAGAGAAAATAAAAATCTTCCACATAAGTTCTTTATTTCACAATGACATAAAGAAATTTAAAGTTCAATTTAAATTTTTCGGTGGCAGATAGAAAAAGTAATACCACACTTGTGAATATTTTCCGGAAGATAAAAGTTCTAGTTCAATTTAAAATTTTCTCAACGAAGTGAAGAAAATTCAAGTTCTCTCTGAATTTTACCAAAGAACACAATTCAATTCTAATTTCGCCAGAGAAAATAAAAATCTTCCAATACATTTCTTTATTTCACAAATACATAAAGAAATTTAAAGTTAATTTCTAAATTATTCGGTGGAAGATAGAAAAAGTAAGACCATACGAGTGAATATTTTCCCGGACGATAAAAAGTTATAGTTCAATTTAAAATTTTTCAACGAAGTGAAGAAAAGTTCAAGTTCTCCTCTGAACTCTACCAAAGAACACACTTCAATTCTAATTTCTCCAGAGAAAACAAAATCTTCCACTTCAGTTCTTTATTTCACAAAAGGCATAAAGAAATTTAAAGTTCAATTCTAAATTTTTCGGTGAGAGATAGAAAAATTAATATCATACTCGTGAATATTTTCACAGAAGATAAATACCATACAGGTGAATATTTTCCGGAAGATAAAAGTTCTAGTTCAATTTTAAATTTGCTCAACGAAGTCAAGGAAAGTTCAAGTTCTCTACTGAATTTTACCAAAGAACACGCTCAATTCTAATTTCCCAGAGAAAACAAAATCTTCCACTTCATTTATTTATTTCACAAAGACATAAAGAAATTTAAAGTTAAATTCTAATTTCTCGATGGAAGATAGAAAAAGTAATACCATACTTGTGAATATTTTCACAGAAGATAAATACCATACATGTAAATATTTACCCGGACGATAAAAGTTCTAGTTCAATTTTAAATTTTCACAACGAAGTGAAGAAAAGCTCAAGTTCTCTTCTGAATTTTCTTAAAGAAGTGAAAAAGTTTGCCTAATTCTGAATTTTACCAATGAAAATGAAAAGCCCCACTTCAGTTCTTAATTTTCAAACTAGGTTAAGTTAGGTTAGGTTACATGCACGTGTCACTTAGGTTAGCTTAGGTTAGGTGAGAGACAGGCAAAAGTTAGGTGTATGATTAGGTTAGGTTAGGTCAGATTAAGTTAGCTTAGGTTAGATAGTTAGGCTAGGTTAGTTAGGTTAGGCTAGGCTAGCCTACGTACGCGCGCGTACGTAGGCTAACCTAGCCTAACCTAACTTAACCTAACCTAACTTAATCTAACCTAAGCTAACCTTAATCTAACCTAACCTAACCTAATCATACACCTAACTTTTTGCCTGTCTCTCACCTAACCTAAGCTAACCTAAGTGACGCGTACGTGGGCTAACCTAACTTAACCTAGTTTGAGAAATTAAGAACTGAAGTGGGAGCTTTTTCATTTTCATTGGTAAAATTCAGAATTGGGCAAACTTTTTTCACTTCTTTAAGAAAATTCAGAAGAGAACTTGAGCTTTTCTTCACTTCGTTGTGAAAATTTAAAATTGAACAAGAAATTTTTATCTTCCGGGAAAATATTAACATGTATGGTATTTATCTTCTGTGAAAATATTCGCAAGTATGGTATTACTTTTTCTATATTCCACCGAAAAATTAGAATTGAAATTTAAATTTCTTTATGTCCTTGTGAAATAAAGAACTGAAGTGGAAGATTTTGGTTTTCTCTGGGGAAATTAGAATTGAAACGTGTTCTTTGGTAAAATTTAGTATAGAACTTATACTTTCATTGACTTCGTTGAGCACATTTAAAATTGAACTAGAACTTTTTATCTTTTGTGGAAATATTCACCGGTATGGTATTTATCTTCTGTGAAAATATTCACGAGTATGATATTAATTTTTCTATCTCTCACCGAAAAATTTAGAATTGAACTTTAAATTTCTTTATACCTTTGTGAAATAAAGAACTGAAGTGGAAGATTTTGTTTTCTCTGGAGAAATTAGAATTGAAGTGTGTTCTTTGGTAGATTTCAGAGGAGAACTTGAATTTTTCTTCACTTCGTTGAGAAAATTTAAAATTGAACTATAACTTTTTATCTTCCGGGAAAATATTCACAAGTATGGTATTACTTTTTCTATCTTCCACCGAAAAATTTAGAATTGAACTTTAAATTTCTTTATGTCTTTGTGAAATAAAGAACTGAATTGGAAGATTTTTATTTTCTCTGGCGAAAATAGAGAATTGAATTGTGTTCTTTGGTAAAATTCAGAAGAGAACTTGAATTTTTCTTCACTTCGTTGAGAAAATTTTAAATTGAACTAGAACTTTTTATCTTCCGGGAAAATATTCACAAGTGTGGAATTACTTTTTCTATCTGTCACCAAAAAATTTAGAATTGAACTTTATATTTCATTATGTCATTGTGAAATAAAGAACTTATGTGGAAGATTTTTATTTTCTCTGGAGAAATTAGAGTTGTATTGTGTTCTTTGGTAAAATTCAGTAGAAAACTTGAACTTTCCATGACTTCATTGAGAAAATTTTAAATTGAAATAGAACTTTTTATCGTCAGTGAAAATATTTCAGTAGTACGGTATTGCTTTTACTATCTACCACTGAAAAATTTAGAATTGAACTTTAAATTTCTTTATGTCTTTGTGAAATAAACAACTGAAGCGTAAGATTTTTGTTTTCTCTGGAGAAATTAGAATTAAAGTGTGTTCTTTGGTAAAATTCCGAAGATAACATGAACTTTTCTTCACTTCGTTGAGAAAATTAAAAAATGAACTAGTACTTTTTACCTTCATAGAAAATAATCAAAATCATAGTATAACTTTTCCTATCTGTCACCGAAAAATTAGAATTGAACTTTAAATTTCTTTATCTCTTGGTGAACTTAAAAAATGACGTGGAAGATTTATGTTTTCTCTGTCGAAATTAGAATTGAAATGCGTTCTTGGGTAAAATTCAGAAGAGAACTTGAATTTTTCTTCACTTTGTTGAGAAAATTTTAAATTAAACTAGAACTTTTTATTTTCCGTGAAAATATTCACAAGTATGGTATTGCTTTTTCTATCTACCACCGAAAAATTAGAATTGAGCTTTAAATTTCTTTATGTCTTTGTGAAATAAAGAACTGAAGTGGAAGATTTTTGTTTTCTCTGGAGAAATTAGAATTGTAGCGTGTTATTTGGTAAAATTCAGAAGAGAAAACTTTAACTTTTCTTCACTTCGTTGAGAAAATTTTAAATGAACTAGAACTTTTTATCTTCCGTGAAAATATTTCACAAGTACGGTATTGCTTTTCCTATCTACCACCGAAAAATTTAGAATTGAACTTTAAATTTCTTTGTGTCTTTGTGAAATAAACAACTGAATTTTAAGTTTTTTTCTGACTCTTTATAAATTATATTTAATTTTTGTTCTTTGGTAATAGTAATTAGAGTAATTTAAATTTTCTTCAATTCTTTTATAAAATTAAAAATGGAAGATAGAATTTCTAAATAGTATAACAAAATGACAATATCATTCTCAATATTAATATATACCACAGACCAATTAGACTTGAACTTTAAATTTTTCATGTCTTGGTGAACTTAAAAATGGCGTGGAAGATTTATGTTTTCTCTGGGGGAAATTAGAATTGAAGCGTGTTCTTTGGTAAAGTTCAGAAGAGAACTTGAACTTTTCTTCACTTCGTTGAGAAAATTTTAAATTAAACTAGAACTTTTTATTTTCCGTGAAAATAATCATAAGTATGGTATTTCTTTTTCTATCTTCCATCGAAAAAAATTTAGAATTGAAATTTAAATTTCTTTATGTCTTTGTTAAATAAACAACTCACGTGGAAGATTTTTGTTTTCTCTGGCGAAATTAGAATTGAAGTTTGTTCTTTGGTAAAATTCAGAAGAGAACTTGAATTTTCCTTGACTTCGTTGAGAAAATTTTAAATTGAACTAGAACTTTTTATCTTCCATGAAAATATTCACAAGTATGGTATTACTTTTTCTATCTTCCAACCGAAAAATTAGAATAGAACTTTAAATTTCTTTATGTATTTGTGAAATAAAGAACTGAAGTGAAAGATTTTTTTTTTCTATGGAGAAATTAGAATTGTAGCGTGTTCTTTGGTAAAATTCCGAAGAGAACTTGAACTTTCCTTGACTTCGTTGAGAAAATTTTAAAATGAACTAGAACTTTTTATCTTCCGTGAAAATATTCACAAGTACGGTATTGCTTTTCCTATCTACCACCAAAAAATTAGAATAGAACTTTAAATTTCTTTATGTCTTTGTGAAATAAAGAACTGAAGTGGAAGATTTTTGTTTTCACTGTCGAAATTAGAATTGAAGTGCATTCATTGGTAAAATTCAGAAGAGAACTGGAATTTTTCTTCACTTTGTTGAGAAAATTTAAAATTGAATTAGAACTTTTTATCTTCCATGAAAATATTCACAAGTATGGTATTACTTTTTCTATCTTCCAACCGAAAAATTAGAATTGAACTTTAAATTTCTTTATGTCTTTGTGAAATAAAGAACTGAAGTGAAATATGTTTGTTTTCTCTGGAGAAATTAGAATTGTAGCGTGTTCTTTGGTAAAATTCCGAAGAGAACTTGAACTTTCCTTGACTTCGTTGAGAAAATTTTAAATTGACCTAGAACTTTTTATCTTCCGTGAAAATATTCACAAGTAGGGTATTGCTTTTCCTATCTACCACCGAAAAATTAGAATAGAACTTTAAATTTCTTTATGTCTTTGTGAAATAAAGAACTGAAGTGGAAGATTTTTGATTTCTCTGTCGAAATTAGAATTTAAGTGAGTTCTTTGGTAAAATTCAGAAGAGAACTTGAAATTTTCTTCACTTGGTTGAGAAAATTTTAAATTGAATTAGAACTTTTTATCTTCCATGAGAATATTCATAAATATGCTATTACTTTTTCTATCTTCCAACCGAAAAATTAGAATTGTACTTTAAATTTTTTTATCTCTTTGTGAAATAAAGAACTTAAGTGGAAGATTTTAGTTTTCTATGGAGAAATTAGGATTAAAGTGTTCTTTGGTAAAATTCCAAAGAGAACTTGAACTTTTCTTCACTTCGTTGAGAAAATTTTAAAATGAACTAGAACTTTTTAACTTCATAGAAAATAATCATAATCATAGTATAACTTTTACTATCTGACACCGAAAAATAAGAATTGAACTTTAAATTTCTTTATGTCTTTGTGAAATAAAGAACTGAAGTGTAAGATTTTGTTTTCTCTTTGGAAATTAGAATTGAAGCGTGTTCTTTAGTAAAGTTCAGAAGAGAACTTGAATTTTTCTTCACTTCGTTGAGAAAATTTTAAATTGAACAAGAACTTTTTATCTTCCATGAAAATATTCACAAGTATGGTATTACTTTTTCTATCTTCCACCGAAAAATTTAGAATTGAACTTTAAATTTCTTTATGTCTTTGTGAAATAAAGAACTGAAGTGGAAGATTTTTATTTTCTCTGTATCTTCCACCGAAAAATTTAGAATTGAACTTTAAATTTCTTTATGTTTTTGTGAAAAAAAGAACTGAAGTGGAAGATTTTTATTTTCTCTGTAGAAATTAGAAATGAATTGTGTTCTTTGATAAAATTCCGACGAGAACTTGAACTTTTTTATCTTCCGTGAAAAATTGAGTCTGCTAGTAGCATCTCTATCTCTAAAAATTCTTTTTCTTTCATCTCTGACCTTTTTAATAGATATTCTGAATGTTAGCGTTCTGACAAACCCTAAAAATAATGAACACTTAACAAAATAATGCATAAAATATTTTTAATGAAATACTGACATGTAGAATATTAATATTAAAATAAGTTAAATACATTATTACACATTATTAGTACACTTGCGCTTCACTTTCCGTCAATTCATCTTTATATTCATTGATGATATTGTCTGCTAATGTCCTTTTTATTCTGCCTGCGATTTCACTGTCTATTGTCACATTATTTTACATAGATGACAGTTTTGACACATTGACAAGATATGATTTATGATGTTGGTGCAGGAGTATGCTTGTCTTCTTCTTGTTCTCTTTAAAATACTAATACCGGAAAGAGGATGATAGGATTTAACAACAGGTAATGTGTTACCAGAAGCCGTAGCAAGGAGTTGTCCCCGATCATCGACAATTATTTTTAAGTTTGCATTCTCTTTGAGCACTAATTTCTCTGGTAATGATACTCTTGAATATCCACCGTTTACACGATTGAAATTCTTGGGGACTCCAAAGAAATCTAACTTCTCGCTGTCATGACAACGCATGCATACATTTTCCAATAGTGTTACCGCTTGCACTCGTTTCATAGTTCAGGTATTTCTCCTTGTCAGCATTCAATACGACAATGATTTTTTCATGTGCACATACGTTCGTCGAATAATTCATCCTCACTTTTTTTACAGATATGAATTGTGTGTTTATCCTTCCACTGCGTAAAAAATACTGATTTAATGCATGCAATAAACTAGGTAGTGTCGATAAACTGCCATAGAGTACCAGGGGGAAAGCCAAGTCGTGTCCATGAACAAGCGCAGATTATGATTTGTAGAGCCGTAACCATATTTCATGTCATTTTAAGATACGTAAAAAAGTTAAAAAAATACCATGTTAAAAAATTCAAGAAAGTATTTACAAATTGGGGAGGGGACTCTTTGAGGTTGGAAAATGGGTTTAGGAATGACATTATGAATGGAACTTGTTCAGAAAAGATATAATCAAGCCATAAAAAAGTATTAAAAAAAAATGGAGAGGGGAACTCTTTGGGGGGGGGGGGGCCGGGGGAGGGTTTTGGGGGCCCCCTGGGGGGAGGGATGTCCCTTCTGTGTCTCAATGCACAAAAAAAGTATAAAAAATAGGGGAGGGGAGGGGGGGTGGGAGGAGGAGGAGGAGGGATGAGGGGAGGGGAGGTGGGAGGAGGAGGGAGGAGGGAGGAGGAGGAGGGGAGGAGGAGGAGGAGGAGGGGAGGGGAAGGGGGAGGAGGGAGGAAGAGGGAGGGGGGCCCTTTGGGGCCAGGGGGGCCCTTTGAGGACCGGGGGAGGGCCTTTGGGGTCCGGGGTGCCCTTTGTGGTCCGGGGTGCCCTTTGGGGTCCGGGGTACCCTTTGGGGGTCCGGGGGCCCTTTGAGGACCAGAGGAGGGTCTTTGAGGGTCTGGGGAGGGCGTTTGGGGGGTTGGGGCTCTATGGGAGCTTGGGGGGCCTTTGAGTACCGGGGGCTTCCTTCGGGGTTGTGGTGGGGGAGCGGAATCCTTTGGGGTTGGGGTAGAGGACCTCACAACACTGTTCAAATGGAACTTGTGTATTATAACGACCACACTCAAAACCTCTTCTAAAACCTTTCTAAAATCTTCTTTCAAAATGTCTCTAACGGTTTCGCCGAAATAATCCAATAAAATGGATAAAACCGTTTCGCCCAAATAATCCCTAAACGTAATTTCAGCGTGTTCCTTTTGTATGGCATCTCTGCGCTAACGCATTTCAAATTTCTAGGAAACCCTTTCCTACGTTAATCTCTTCATCTCATAAATTTTCCTAGCTAAACTATTAGGGTTTCGTTAGAATATCAATTTACCTCTCCGACTTAAAGCTCCGTGAAGCCGTATTTAAAAATATAATTTCTATCTCTTTAGACTCCCGCATAATTCCAAGATAACAAGTGATGTCAATTATGATTCCTGACACTAAAGATCAATGAAGCCCTATTTGAAAATAGAATATTAATTTTTCTCTCTGACCTAAAGAACGTTTATCCCTCAGACATAAGATTAAAGAAGCCTTAATGTTTCATAATTCTCCCCTTCGTGAATCAATAATTTCCCCTCGCGATTATGTAAATCAAGTTCACAGATGCTACTCGTGACAGGCCTAAAGATTAAAGAAGCCTTAATGTTTCCTAATTCCCTCTTCGTGGATCAATAATTCCCCCTAGCGATTATGTAAATCAAGTTCTCATGACAGGCTAGCCAAACAATCTCGTAACATTCGCGTCAAGCATGTCCAGTCTCACTGAGAAAACCATAAAACAGACATGAATTGCTGTTGTCGTCCTTAAATGTGATAAAGTTCCTGTTTTTCAAATTCTCACTGACAAAAAACATGAAAATATACATAAATGTTAGAAAGTTCATGTTTTTCAAATTCTAACTGACAAAAACCATAAAACACACATAATTTGATGTTGACATCCGAGAAAAACATCAAATAAATCGAACACCACACATATCCGTCCATGAAAGCAACCATCAATGCGACAAAATTCCTGGTTTTTCAAGTGAGAAAATTCCTGTTTTTTCATTCTCACTGAGAAAACCATAAACCACGTGGTGCTGTTTGTATCAATAGGGGCCTTTCTACTGGGGTGGTTCCTCATTTATTTGTGCTGGAACCATCTGAAGGACGCCTTTTTTACAAATGCGATATTGCATGTGTGATGTAGTATTTGGATAAATGATATTGAGGGCTTAAATATGGTATTTTGGTAACATATATAGTAGTAAACTATTAGTGTGTTCCAGCATTCCAAGATTATTTATCCGACATGCCCGATTACTTATCTCTAGCGTTTCACGAAACATAAATAGCGTCAAAGGTTAAAAGGATTCCAACTTGAAACTGCCTGGATGAGTCGCCGGGTAATTTAAACCTGATAGCCCCGGAAAATGTAGGATAAGTGACGTCATTTGTTACCAAATGTTTCTTACGTCATTTCTTATCATTCTTACCAAAGAATTCGATGTTTAGATTTTTTTAAATATAGAAAATTATATACGGTACAGAGAACAAAAAGGGACAATCATTGTGAAATATAGCATACGTTCAGAGAGTTGCAATTTTTTTGCTATCAGGGATCTGCAAACTCTACTTACAGTTGAGTACACGTGATTGGTGTTTTATTCGCACAATCGTCCATAACGTTCGAGTTAACATGTTGCCTGATAAGTATTTGTCACGGATTACATCCAAGGAAGTTAAGCTTATCCGGATATGTCGGGCAACCGACGGAAAAACGCACTCTATAAGTAGCGATACAGACTTTCATCTGCATATATTTTTCATTGTCTTAATTAAAAGCCTGACTCATTAATATCTCTTTATTTCACTTCAATAGCCATAATCAACTACAGTATACCATATTCTCTGAGTATTGTAAGAGATAATAACTGCTTACGTATGCGCAACAATTGAAAAAAAAAACAGCTACAAGATACCTTTCAATCACCTTTCAATTATTTTGTGATTTTTGAAATGTTATTAATACAGCAGATAACGCAGTTAGTAAATGAAAATAATTAATAAATTATTGATTAATTTATAGAATAAATCAAATTAAAAACTTAAATAATTAAACAATAATTAAATTAAATTAAACAATAATACTTAAATAATTTGAGTAATAATAAAAAAATAATTAAAATATAAATTATTATCTAATTAAAAAATTTGAAATAATTTTGTTAATAAATTAAAATTTTGTTAAAATTTGGCGTTAAAATTTTGGAGAGACAGGGGATGGGGGATGCTAATCAAGATTTTGTCCTAGGTGCTAGAGAGGTCAGAACCCCCACGACTTATTGTTAACTAAACACGACTCCAGAGGTAAAAAAAATGAATTATTTTAATGTTATGGTACTTTAAAAAAAGGTCATAGGGTACACTCACCAATTACACGTAGACTCACTGAAACGGAATCTACCCCTTTTTCGTTTTCCACAAGCAATGTAAATTGTCTTGCATCACTAACATCAGCCCTTTGAATTCTTAGAGTTGCCTCGTAACATGACGGTCGCTTTGTCTGGAAAAGTTAAATATTTTAAGTTAACATGTAAATTATAGACAGCGTCATCATTGAAATAACTGATTAGCATACAAGTCCTTTCTTTAGGGGATAAATATTTTAGAATGGGTTCTGGCTTCTGGTTTCTCCAAGAAACTAGAATTCCAGACATTATAAAAACGCTTGCTTCCAATTCCTTCAATTCTTTCAGAAATATTTAAAGCTAAAACTTGCATGATTTAATTCTTGCAGCATTATAAACGCTATCTCATTTCAAATCGTAAGCTTTATATTTCGTTTATTGGTTATTAACCCTTATTATTTATTGCTAAACTTTATTGAATGTTATTCTTTTAATAAAATTGTTCGTAATAAGATATTTTTCTTCTTTGAATTAGTATAGAAACACTTTCGCGAAGTCTCATCGCCAGAATCAAATTTCAAGTCCTACCATGTGTTGCTACGGCTGAGTTCGAACTATGGGTCCCGTATTATCAAACTGAGATCAAACCCACTGCGCCAGAACAGGACAAGATAATTGTTCGCTTTCTGGTGTGAAACAACGATCAAGATAGGTCATGACTTAGGAAAATTAATTAAGGGCCTTAATTAATTTAAGAAAGCATTTTTCGTGTGAGTGACGTCTCAAATTTCCATAATTCAAATACCCTAATGATTGTGCTTTCTGTGGCGAATAAAATTAAATTAAAGTTGTTTATCGAAAAAGTTTTAAAGAAATGTCAATTTTTTCGCCAAGCGAAGTTTGGCCCGCTGGTATTTATGCATAGATGAAATAAAATATATTGATTAAGATAATGAAGGCAAAAATAAGATATCAAAGTTGTCATGAGCTTGTATTTAGATAATCCAGGTTTACTAACTTAGTCCACAAATTTAGTTTGAACTAAAAGATCGGATCAAATCCAAACTGCATTACGATAGTAACGAACTACGTTAGTAACGAAATAGTTATGAAACTATAACAGGTAAGAACTGATAGTAACAGAATAACGGAATGCCTATGCAAAAATGTAAAGTAGCACTGTTACTATTGTTTATCAAAAACACAGTTTATATAATTATCCAGTAAGCTTATCGCAGATCATTTCTGGTCTTCGTTCTCGGTGCGAACAAAAAGCTCCTCCTACTTCTTCGTGCAGTTATGGATCAGTGTGTTTGCGTCTATCAATGAGAAATGGTTACTAAGTGCATTATTCGTAATAGCGGGTTTCCACTTGTTTCCGATTGTTTCGCGTCTGACTTGTCTACCCGTGAAAAGATCTGATGCTGCCTATGTTTCTACGTTCTCTGGAGCACTCGCACCCCGGTCCGGGTTTTTATAATGGGTGAGATAGGGAATGATCATACTGGATAATCATATAAACTGTGATCAAAAATAACACTGCACCGTCATTTTGTGAATTCCTTGTATTGTTTTTCTGGCCTTTCTTCGCTTTCTTTTAAGAGCCACGGAGGACTTAATTACTTAGTTTATATTCGCATCAAATGCATAAGATGCGCCCAGCCGCGGGGATCAAGGCCCATAGGCAAAACGATGTGATTGTTGATAAAAAGGCAAAATTTGAAGCGATAAAAATTCAAACGACAGGATTGGTTGGCTGAAATAGCCTCCAACAAGTCCATAAGTAGAAAAACTTGAGGCAAATCTTTGACAGATCGATTCGTGTTTATACGTCGTCTTATTTTACCGACAAAAAAATTATTACCGACAATAACAAACATTATTTTATTTTGCAGTACTACAATTCATTATCGGCTAGGAGCGATATGGTGCTTCCGTGAGGCTAGTGTTGCAAGCGTCCATCATATTTTAGTTTTATGTAAGATTGAATAAAATATTGCAAAAGCTGCTCCAAAATACGACTTTAGTACATGGATCGTTAACCTGAAGTTCGTATCCTCCCGAACTGTACATTCCATTGGAGCTGAATTTTCTTATTAAGGCAGGGAATAAGAGTTGTGTTGCATTCCCGTAAGTGTTATATAATTCAAAAGTTAATTAACCTGTTCTATCAAACGATGTCATGGTTTCAGCTCTAGCTACAACTTGCAAGCTCAACCTCCACTGCAAGCTGCAAAGAACGAATTCCGGTCCGTATCGGCCGAAACTTAGAAACGTATTTCGAAATGAACTGTCAAATGAGAAAGGATCGTTATTTGAAACTGATTCAGGAATGGTGACTGTTATTTCGGCTAATCTTATTAGTAAAAGTTCATTACGAAAACAAGTTATAGGTATTTCGAAAAATTACTTTTATGGTCCTTGAAATTGGGATGGATCGAAATAAAAACTGTAGCATTGGAATCACCATGGTTGAAACAACTATTTGCAGGAATTCCTGTCCCCTTTCTTGAAAAACAAAAAAATCAATTCTTCGCATGGGAAGTAGTGACGTTTCCTTTTTCCCCTTGGGTGATCGTTTCAATCCAGTGACCGTGGAGGAAAGGCTTCATAACATCGAACCCTCAGAAGCACGAGCGACAGGAGCAGTACAAAGTCCGTCATAATATCGACAAAAAAATCCGTCAGAACCTCGAACCGTAATAACAGTTTTTTGGGGTTTAGGGAGGAAAAGGTACGTAGGTTAGGTTACATATTTAATATATGCTATGCTTTACCCCACCCCCTGATGTGCAAATATATAGCCGAAATGTGTTTCTAAACTATCACATACTTATTACTATTATATAAACTTATAGTTTTTTTGATATTATGAATTTCGTGCTTGTGACGATTTGCCGAAATGGAAGCACCCAACCGTAGATAGTTGGAACGTTGGAATACTGTTCTTTGAAAGAAAAAAAACGCCGTATATTTTCTGTATGATTCATGGCTGATCCCCAGCTACTTCTAACTAGGTAGATATTACTCAGTAGGTGCTACTAGTGTTGTAACTGGTAAAATTGGTCATGGTAAAATTGGGTATGTACCCTTTTTAAGTAACAACTGATAGTTCGTTACGATAATTTAAAAGATAAGTTTGAAATTTCTAGAAAACTTCACAATTCCACTGATCAATATGCTGTAAATGACTGTCAGAAGAAAACGAGAGGTCTTTTGGAATAGCCTTAACATTAAAAACTTCTACGACATTAAAAATCTAGAATAGGCTGCTGGCTCTAAAAGTGGTAGGGACATTGATTAAAAATTGAATGTATCTTTATTGGCTGAGGAAAAAGTCTATAAATATTGAAAAGACATGACATTGAAGACCATTACTTCTCCTCAGAAATGAGCAAGCAAATTATGGACTTTTTTGAAAGTTCCTTTAGAGCATTAGAAGATAAATAAGGGGATTACTAACAAAAAGTAAATTTTCTGGATTCAGTCCTATTAAAAGTATTGGATCCTAAGGGGAATCCTTTTTAGAACACTTTCAGAAATTAAAGCAGAGAAATTTCCGGAATTCTAATTGACAGAGAGTAGGATTGATGAGTTACCTTAAAAAAGTCAATAATTCAACCAAAGTATATAAAGTAGCTACATTTCTTGCCAATTTGTAATTTTCTCATAAAATCGTCAATTTAAAGCTTTTTCTGATCTTTTTTTTTCCAGAAATGGCCGTAAACGTAAAAAACAACTTCTGTAAGAAAATTTTCAAGAATTTCAGACTGACGCCTCTGAAAGAAAAACTCAGAACCAGGGATAGGGGGTGAGACCCTTCGAAAAAAAAACACAAAAAAATAGTCTAATTACATGAAAAATGCAACAAAATTACAAGTAAATGATAAAACTCTTAGGATTGAAGGCAGCCACGAGCCTGGAAGTCCCCTTTTATATATTTGCCTGTATTATTAAACCTATCGCTTCTTACTTTCAGTTAAAAAAACGTTTTTTATACTTAATTTCTGGAACTTTTTCAATTAATACAGGCTCTAATTTGGCTTACCGTACATGAAAAATCTAAACAAAATTGATACTTTTAAAAAATCTTCCTATTCTAATTAAACGGCCCTCGTGTTTCAGTATACGCTCTTAAAAAATTGGGACGAAAAGTCAAACTTTAGCGTAAAGAGCAAGATATTAAGAAGGGGGCAACCCTTCATATATGGAATCATTTCTGTACGTTTTTGAAATAATGCCGGTAAAGGCAGCCACTAGCCTGGAAGTCCCCTTTTATGTATGTGCCTGTATTATATTTCCTTTTATATAACATAAATATCTCTCATCCTCTTATCAATTTTACGAAACCAATTTTAACAATTTTACGAAAAAAAACAAGGAATTAGTGTTAATTTACATCTGATTAAAAATAATATTAAAAGTTTTAAAAATTGCACAAAGTCTGCCGCTTAATCTGCTTCGCTGGAATCTACTTCGCCAATTCCTCGTTCATCTTGTTTTTTTTTGTTTTTTTCAGACTCCAGTTTAATTTCTCTCTCGGTAACAGAAATAAAATTCTATTTCTGGTAATTAGAAGAGCAGTGGCGTTAATTCAAAGATACAGAGGGGGGGGATGCATTGTTGAGAATCTAGGATGGGGCGAATGTTCCTAATCCCTTACCAATTGACGCTCTTGGAAAAGTGATATACAATTTCAAAAAGCATTTCTTTCCAAAAAATATACCACAAGTAAAAATATGGACATAAAAAGAATGGAATCATAACCATGGATGTCGATTGCTTTTCTACAGCTATCACTCCAGTAATATAAAATCATCTACCAAAAAGAATGTCATCTCTAAACATAGCCCTTCGTTGTGATAATTAACTTTCCCTCAAAGCTATGGGGAGAGCTGTGATAAGGAGTGATTACCTTCGAGTCAATAAGAACATTTCACGGTTCCAAGGATGTCGTAAGAAAAGTTTGCAAAATAGGAATTATCGTACCCTAGGTCATAAGAATAAAACGTGTCACAGAAGACAGACAAAATCTTACAGTAAGAATAATAAATCTGTCACCTGATAGACTGGGAAACAACCATCATGTTGCTATATATGCCACGTTTTTGTATTTTAATGATCAACCGTAAATACAGTTGGTTTTAAGTGAAGAATTTGAGAAGGAGTTCCCTTTGCTTCTTCATTCAATTTATCCCCTTTCTTTAGTTTTTCTATTTTAAGAAAAGCCGCATTTATTCTTTAATAGATGATAGGGGGGTGGCTAAAAGCCTGCAGGTATCTATCCTTGGGAAAAAACATAAATTATTTTGCTAGAAAAGTGTCAAATTATTCCGAACATAGAAGAATTTTACAATTTGTAGTTTTTATATATTTTCAGTCTACCAAAAAGAATAGTTGCAGTCTTCGCCCTTCTACCCTCAATCCTTCTCTATTTTTAGTTGCTACAGCTTTAAAATAAAGTTAGCGTATCAGAAAATTTATGATATTAGTAAAATTATCAGTCTTATAAAGACTAAGGAAAGATTAAGCGTCTTTACTAAGTCAATCAATATGTCTCTATTTGGGAGAAAAAACTAGACAGAAAATATCTAAAATATTCAATATAAAGTTATAAAGTAATATTCATATGGAGAGTTAATTTTTCTATCGAAGGTATTATCTATGGAAATTATACGTTGGGTAAAATGACTTAAAATGTTCAGATCAAATAGGTCGGTAGATACAAATCAACTTTCGGAATTCAAACGTCTTTTCAGCACATCGTCTCAAAATTGCTATGCTGCTGGATTCGTTGCAATTTTGGCAATAATTAATATCGCCCGGGGCTGAATCTTCATGTTCTTTATGAAATATGTCGCAAACCCAGAAAAAGAAACATTTTGTGGACAACGGAGACAACGGCATCCCGAGGGAAATAAAACGTCATCTTAAATATGCCAGGAGAGAAAATGAGAACTATTCCTACTGAAAACCTGGAAAAATTTTCTGCTGCCGCTCTTGTCTTTTTGGTACACCAAAAAAGGCTCCATTTTTTTTTTTTTTTTTTTTTAATTGGATGAGTCAAAGAATATTTGGTACTGGTGCGTTATATGGTCAATTTTATATATATTTAGAAGGAAACCAGTCATAAAAAACCCACCAGACGGTTTAAATGCAATAAACCACTATATAAGAATGCAATGCAAAGCGTGGTATTCATTGCGTTTACGATATTTAAACTGTTTTTTTTTTGGGGTTAGGGGGGGGGTTAAATGTGCCTAGGTTAGGTAGGTTAGGTTACGTATTTAGTATATGCTATGCTTTACCCCCCCCCTAATGTGCAAATATATAGCCCAAATTTGTTTATAAACTATTATATATTCATCCTATTGTATTTTATTTCATTAGCATTAACCAAGCGTGACTTTTTAGAAGTACCCATATAATGCACCAGTACCCAATTTTTTATACAAACACAGCAGAAAATGGCAAGAAAAAGAAATAAAAATAGGTTAGAGAAATACATTGATAAATGCTAAAAACATAAGAGATAGGAAGAAAAACTTTTAAACATTTGCATCCAAATGCTATCAAATTCCAACACGAATGCTTCCAGAAAATTTACTTGATTCAAAATAATGTTTGCAGAAGTTGCTAAACTTACCGTCTTGAAGGATTCTGCAATAAACCTTTGGTTCGAAGTTCCAACGGAGACGCTAAGATGACCACACTGCCAAACAGCACGAGTAGGCTTTGGGTCTGAACAAAATATCACAGACACTTCAGCTTCGTCCCCCCTTGTTATGGTTAGCACCTTTGCACTTACTGGTACAGTCATCTGTGGAGGGCCTAGAATAAACTCTAATATATGAATCAATATTATATATATATATATATATATATATATATATATATATATATATATATATATATATATATATATATATATATATATATATATATATATATATATATATGTATAAACAGAGGAATCTAAATTTCATAGTCTTAGTGAGAATAATTTCTTAAAGTGGTATAGTAGTGACTTGAGTGACTAGGAATTACCCTTTATCTATTCATGGCACTTCAAAGTGTTTATGACGATTGGATTGTGCTTATTTCCCTATAAGTTGGCCTTAGAAGAGATGAAACTTTCATGCCTCGCCGTCTTGAAGGTGCATCCCCGCCCTTATATGTAAAGGTTCTTCTAGATGACCTTCAAATTCCAAAGATTGTCCAAATTCAGGAATAATTGGGAATTAAATCAAATTCTAAGGAAGCCACACAAGCAGTTTTTTTCAGGGGGCTACAAAAATTAAAAAAAACTTAATTTGAACGAATTGCCTAGGAATTTGGAAAAAAAAACACAGTGCCTTGGGGAACTGAACCCCAGGGCTCCCCTTGAAACGTCCCTGCTGCAAGGATGCACTTGAGACTGAGAAAATTGCCCTTATTTTTGAAAAGGGAGGAAACAACCCCAAAGAGTTAAACGATTTTAATGAAAATCACACTGTCAGATTCAGCAAATCACAGAACTCTATTGAAGAGCTTTCAAACTCCTATCTGCAAAAACGTCGAGTTTCGTACTTTTTGCCAAACAAAAGATCACGGATGCATTTTTTTTCCAGGGGTGTTCGTATCGAACCAATGGTCCTACAAGATCTGATCAAAATTTTGATATAGCCATCTGATTCAGCATGTTGAAAGGTTCAATAACTATGCCTTTGGGGATGAAACAATCCCCAATAGTCCATGGGGACAGGGATGTAAGATTAGTATGTAATTGGTAAATATGCGGTTTTTTTTGGGAGGGGGGGGGGGTTCTACGATGGAAAATCCTCCACGATGAGAATTTTCCGAGTGGAGGGAATTTTCTGGGGGGAGTGTTCTAGGAGAAATTTTACATGGGGGGAAAGGAATTCCTGGCATGACCTGAAAAAGGTCATAAATTAACTAAAGAAAATAAGTTTCTTCAACTAAAAATAAGGTGCAACATTAAAACATATAACAAACAGAAATTATTCTTCTACCCCCGATTTTAACACTAATGCTTATCTTTTTGTCATAATTCTTTAAGAAAGACTGCTCAAATACAAGGGCCGTTGAATTTGTATTTTTAAAGAACTTCAAGATTTAGCTTAAAGAGTGAGGCTCGAGGAAGAGGCATCCCACCTCACGTTTGGAATAACTTCTGTCCATTTTCAGTTTTAATGTTGGTCCTTAATTTTGGTTGAAAAAGATTGTTGTTTTTTTTATTTAGTCATGTATAAGAACTTCAATCTTCATAATATGTCATTAGCCATTGGAAAATTATCACTTAAAGTAACTTTATTTGGAAAATAGTACCAAGACATTTTCCCATATTTATGGATCATGGAAGGTAAATTCGATGAGAGGGAACTCTAAAAAGTTCCTATATTAAGTAGAAATGAGATGGTACAAAACTTGGATTTAAAATGTTTGACTGGAAATAGTAATGGAATAACCCAGATACGGTCCCGTTTCGCTGCATAATTTAAAATAATTTGAATGACATTTTCAAATTTGGCGTTATTATGAATATTTGTCAATGTTGGGACAATTGCAGAAATTCAATAAGACTTAACTTTCTGTTCCTAACCAAACAAGACATATGCTGGTTACATAACATTTTGTCGCCATAAGTTTAAATGTTTTAATTATTCCTTTCAATTAGCATATTTTATGTTATTTTCTCTTAGCGTATTTTATGTTATTTTCTCGTATATATATATATATATATATATATATATATATATATAATATATATATATATATATATATATATATATATATATATATATATATATATATATATATATATATTGCCGTTTAGACATATATATATTGCCGTTAGACAGGTATTGCCGTTTAGACAGGAAATATGGGAATACAAATGAACAGATAAATAAACTGTTATTAAGTATTCCGATAAATTTGGTGATTTTCTGGTCATACACCCAACCAAGACTCACTTACTATTTCAGATTTCATATGATACATTTCACATTAAATATTTCATAATTCATCTACTTTACTTACCATTTCCAAAGTTAAAGTTTTGAAAGGCTTCTTCTGTTAAAGTTTTGAAAGTTCCCTGGCCTTCTTCTGCCTTAAAAAGGTACAAAGGCAAAAAATAAGACAATGGACTTAACAGTCCCTACCCGCGGCACTGATCTCCGTTTCATAGCTTTTCAGCTAGGAAGTGCAACAGGGGGCTGGGGGCCAGACATCCGGGGCGGACCCAGGATTTTTTTAGGGAGGGGGGAAAAACAGATTGATCCTATAATTTAGGGGGGAAATAGGTTGACCCAATAAACTTGCGTTAGGAGCGAGTTTAATTAACGCAAACCTCATTTAATTAAGTAAATTACACCACTTTAGACTACGCTAGGGGGGAGCACCCCTCCCCCTGGATCCACCACTGCCAGCCATTCTGTGCCTTCACACACCCTTCCTTTTTACCTTTCCCAGATTACATTGAGTTAATTAAGTAAATTACACTACTTTAGACTACGCTAGGAGGGGCGCCCCCCTGGATCAGCCACTGCCAGTCATTCTGTGCCTTCACACACCTTTCCTTTTTACCTTTTTCAGATTTCTCCATCCATTTTTTCCGCCTTCACTTATGTGTTTGCCGTGCTAGTCAAATTGGTTTCCGAAAAATTTTAATACACAACCTATTGTCATCTTGGGGTAGTAATTCTTAAATTTAGGGAACTCTTTGTAACTAAAAATAAAAATTGGAGTTTTTTTTTTAGCAAAAAAAGCAGTTTAACTTGCAAACGGCTCGCTAGATATGAAATCAATTTTTCGTTTAATGGATATCCATAAGAAAAAAATAGTAAACCCATTTCAAAAGAAATTAAAAAAAGAACAAAACGAAACCCTTAACAATTAATCATGGCTTGGCTCTACTTAAGGTGTAAATTTTATTTACTATATTTGCATTTCGGATTAATCTTATCCTTTCACAGCGGGCATGCGTGTTGGGGTTGCACACAGATGTCACTTGAAAAGGAAGAAATGACGAATTTATGGCAAATCGATGCACAACAGAGCAACATTAACACCTTGAAAGGACTAACCATATTTTGAATGCATTCCATAGCCATATGATCTCATTATCAAATTGGAATTTATAAATTTTAATTGAATCCTTCGCTTTCAAATAACGTTGGCAAATCTAGAGATAGGTGCAAACAGCTCAAAAACTATATTCTGCTTTACGTTCCTTATAGGGGAAGGGGGGCATTAGAGACAGCTTATTAGGTCACTTTTGATACTTAGATCGTAAAATATACTATCTTTTTATAACAGGGTGTTAATTCTGTTGCGTATTACCACATCGTTTATTTTTCTCGGGATTTTTCTGGGGGAAGAGATCTTGAGACAAAATTTAAAGGGATTTCTTTTCCCTTTACCCACTAGTGTAGCAAATATTACATTTATAGCATTGATCCTCTCTTCCCCTTTTTTGTGCAGCAGTGTTGGCCTCAGGCAGCTTTGTGCGGCAGTGAGTTGTTAGTAGTAGTAGGATTAGTAGCAATAGTAGTAGTAGATAATAAAAGTAGCAATACTAAACATTATATCGACTGATCAGCTTCAACGGTATTTTGTATAAATAAGAAAACGCAGATGTTTTAGCTTAAGTAATTTGGTAATTAGGACTCAGCAATAATGAAAGATCTTATCAAAAGCCGACACCCTTTGCTCTCGTGGGCTAATCGTATAGAATATAACGATAGGAGAGCTCATTCATAAAACCATCAAAAATAAGCATTACAAATTATCGGTTCATAAGCATCACAGATTGTCGTGAAAAAGGGGCTGTTAAGCCATAAAGACTCGACCAATTCCTTGGATTACGTCTACAAAAGCCAATCATGCGACATAAATTTTTGTATTTTCCTATAATGTTTTTTTTTTTCGAAGACCACACTGCCTTTCTGTGACGAACAAATAAAAGTTGAAATAGTAATAAGTGTTTTATTAGACTGTGAAAAACAGATACAAAAAGTTCCGGATATTTCGACCACATATATCAGTGATCGTCATCAGCAGATAAACAGTTTATCTTCTGATGACCACCACTCATGTATTCGGTCGAAATGTCCAGAACTTTTTGTATCTGTTTTTCACAGTCTAATAAAAGTACTTATTATTAGAACTTTATTTTTTCGTCTATAATATTTTTGTAGAGCTTTCTTTTTACTACCACTAGAAGTATCAAGGACGTCAAATTAAAACGTTTTTTATTCCCTGGGCCAAGGGCGGATCCAGGATTTTTTTTTCGGGGGGGGGGGGGTACTAATTTTTGACTCACTTTTCGACTAATTTTACTTATTTTTACCTAGGTTTTACTAATTTTCGAATTATTTTCGACACGGTAAAAAATTTCGGGGGGGGGGGGGTTCAAACCGGGTACCCGCCCCCCCTGGATACGGCCTTACCCTGGGCCCATCTTAATTCTATTCATACTTGAAAACAAGGCTGTATCCAGGGGCTTACTGGGTTTGAACCCCACCCCCGAAATTTTGTCTGACTTACAAGAACGTAACAAAATTGCATATAAACAAGTTCTTGACACGTTAAAAATATAGAATTGTAACCCATCCCCCTGAAAAAGAATACCCCCCGAAAAAAACAAAATCCTGGATATACCCTTGCCTGCAAACCAGGATGTTCTGCGATTTATATATATATATATATATATATATATATATATATATATATATATATATATATATATATATATATATATATATATATATATATATATATATATATATATATATATATATATATATATATGTATATATGGTTTGGTATGAAACCCTACTTCGCCCATTCGAACTATCAGATTTAATTTTTACTGTCCTTCGCACTTTAAGATGGGGTTTATACCCTATGCTGCATAGTGGTGCTAATTCACGAAAATGTTAGAAGGGGGGGGTGTATTTTTTAGAATATAGATTTTTTTACGATCTTTTTCAATGAAAATATCAAAAAAAGGGTATTTTTTAAAATACCAGAAAAGGTATTTTTTTAAATACCATAAAATGTATTTTCTAAAATACCATAAGAGGTAATTTTAGAAATCTGGGGAGCATGGACAAAAAGTCCAGAGAAGTCAATGACTCCCCTCCCCCTTAACAAGCAACACTGACGCTTCACAGTTACGCAGAGTCGTCAAATGCAAAAGAGATGTTATTGACATCGTGTCACCAGTAACCAGAACTGAATCTCATATTCCAAATATTTTTGAGAGGTTTCTTTGGAGACAAAATCGTTAATGACACCGTAAAACTCACTGAAAAGAAATATCTAGACTCCAATGAAAGAGGAAATGAAAGAAATTGCTTTGAAGCACAACGGATAGTGAATAAGAACTCTGAGTGCTTCCACTGGTTAACTTAAAGAACCAAATATATTCTAATATATATATTATTTTATAAGCTATATATATTATTATTATAATATAAAATTATTATTTTATATATATTGTAATATATGAAATAATATTATATAATTGTAATATAATATACAACATGCTATTCTCATTATAAGCTATAATAATAATAATAATTACTATTATTATAAAGATAATTATGAATATTACACATTATTTTATAAGCAACCAAAATATATTTCATAAGTTAGAAAAGTCCGGGGCTTAATTTTTGTTCATAAATTAGAAAATCAGGGTTTTCTGGTATAAATAGACCTAAGATGGATCCAAAAGTCCAAAAAGTGCTTTTGTTTTGATATTCTTGCACTTAGAGTATTTAACTATACACTAATAAAAGAAAGACCCTGAACTTTAATATCAAACCTGTAAGAGTTCAATCCTCTTATCGCAGGTTTCTCTTCAAAAACCTGCAAGGTCTCAATGTAGACGTATAAACTTCCAACTAGCATGAAAAAAATCATTGTCGCGTTTGGTGTTACCAGCTTGAGACTTATTATTATTTAAAAAAAGAGTGTAGTGATCAAGTCAGTTTTATTGCGCTAAGAGCCCTAGGGCCATGACAATACAGAACAAAAATGAAAATTCACATCTAAATAATTGACATTGCATAAACAAAGAAAACACAAAAACCTACTTCTGTGTTACATTGCCAACCTGAGAAATCGTCAAAAATTTTTAACGCTAGAAAATATTCATCACTCATTACATTCAACAATCTCGGGTCAGCCAAGATTGGAGGCTACCATATTTGATCAATCTTCAAGCTGATTAAACGATACGCTAAGAAGGGAACGACACACACCATCTTATTTTTATATTTTATATTTATATTTTTTATTTATCCATATATATTTTATATTATATTATATATCCATATATATATATTTTATATTATATATTTTATATTTATCCAGTTTATTTTTGCCATTCGGAATGTTAGGTGCTTAAGCTGAATTTTCGTTATAGGAGAGGGGGGGAGCACTACTTCCTTCCGTAAGTTTCTGATATAAACACGAAGTTTCGAATTATGAAATATCTACATAGCATTGAAAATCAATAGTTAATAAAGAAAGTAAAAAGCAGAAAGGGAGGGAAGTCACTTACCAATTACTTTCAAGGTTACAGGAGAACTTTGAGCCGCTTTCTCTCTTCCATTAATGAAATTTGAAGTGGAGCAAATATATTCGCCCTAAAGCAAAAACAAGGAATTGAGTTTCCTGACAAGAACCAAAGACCCGATTATTGCTGCATATTGTTTTCTTAGTAAACAGTATAGGCCAAGATAAAAGCCTCAGAATAGTGGCGAAGACAAATTTGTACTGTGACAAAAGTGGTTTTCCCCCTCTTAGCAGATATAAATCAGATTGTGATGAGAGATGCTTTTAACCAAATGAAAAGGGAGACAGTTAAATATCCCAGAATTCATCCATGACATTTAACAGAATGACCGAATGAATATACAAACGCATAGTCAGGATGAGGAGAGAGCTAAGTTTTATTTATACGGCAAAAAAAGGAATATGATCAGAGAAGCTTAAAGGCGTTTCTCTACCGAAGTATTTTTGCAGAATATCTAGTAAATTGACTGCATGCAAAAAAAAGTGACAAAATAGCTTGGAATTTTATGTTTAGTATCTGCATATCAATTAAATAGAATGATTTCACAAATACCGTCATTTTACAGCTCTAGAGAGAATCTAAAAACGTAAAAACTAAAATGTCAGAACTAGGCTAAGAAAATAGTTACTGAAGGAAAAATTGAAAAAATACACAAAAATAAAATAAAACAAAAGTAAGGATTATCTAAATGACCTAAGCCACAAAGATGTTTTTTTTCTCCGTTTTCCTATACATTTGTTGCTGCAGAACTCTCTAATTTCTACAATATGTAGTAAATTTACCTGAATTGTGTAATAGACCATATCTTGTCATGTGCAGTAAGAAATTTGACTTCTTATCTTTAGTTTTGGGACTGACGACTTTTCTAACGGTAATTCTAATTGGCTTCGAACCACAGCTACTCCTAGCCCTTAAAGCTAAAATTCAGGCAAAAGGTGGTACATTTCTCAAGCGACATCGTTACCTGATATCTGGCTCATTTAGCTGATTAAAATTGAAATTCGTGAAATCATCCTAACGAAACATTGAAAAAAATAAACTTGAAATCCAAGAAAGAGTGCCAACAATACATTTTTACTAGAGCATTAGCATAACCGATTATTTTTAGGCCTACATGTGGATGAAAATAAACTTAGCACTAAGCAGAAGAAACATGTTCCTGCTTGTATAGGTTGTGTAGTAGAGTAAAAACAGTGTTGCCACCCTGGCCTGGAAGAATTTACTAAATCTGAGGAAAAAATTACTAAATCGCATCTGTTTGCTAAATGCTCCAAAATTTTTATTTTTTTGCTCATCAAGTATCCTTTTTCTTATAGGAGGATAATTAATAGGATTTTCACAATCTTTTTTTCATTTTTTCTTCTTTTTTTCTCTTTTCCTCGTTTCTTTCGTTTGCATAGTATGATTGAAAATTCCAGAAACCTATAAGTTCAAAAATCCTTATTTTGGATTATTTGGATATACTACTGGATAGGCTTCATATTCCAGAGCGGAGTATCCAAGACGTCAAACAATAGTCTGGAATCTTGGATTCTGGAAATCCAGCTGATGAAGCCCGGCTTTAAATTTACCAATGGTCTTCAGGTCATAGACTTCAGATATATTGAAAAATTAAAAAACAAACAACGAAGAAAAACAGCTACAACTCATATTCACGAAGCGATTCGGGCGATGGAGTGCTTAGAATCTGAGGTGTGTTTAAAAGTGACGGCTTTTGAAATTTGCCCCCAGTTTCTGTTTTTAGGTTTGAAATCTAAACCCTTCAATTTTGTATTTTTAAGAGGAAATTTGTCAGTTTTAAAACACTAATTGGGCTAGTCTTTAAATAATAGATGAGCTGCTTAAAAAGATTTCTGGCAGATTTTAAAACAATTAATTTAGGATTTTCAAAACGGATTTTGCCTCTTCAAAACGGAAATAACGTAATCGGCTACCAGTTTAGTTGTAACATTATGTAAATTAAAAGTGCACCTCAAATTGGACAAGGGCTGCCAAAAAAACTTATATAACACACAATAATTAGTTTTAAAAAATATCATTGTGTCAATAGTCTCCAGGTCAGGCAAATCATACAAATTGAAAAGTAAGAAGAAAAATATGTAGTCACAGTTAAAAAAAAAATCGCACTTAAAAGGCTTTAATCGTTCTCGGCCTCCGAATTTAAAGTATCCAAAAGTATCGAATTCTGATTGAAGGGGTCTACTTGTTTCCATTTCTTGGTAGCCCGAGTAAAATCGCTGGGAATCACTCCGTCATGTACTCCACTTGACGACATGAGAACAAGTTGCTTCGTTTTCATCAGGGACAAAACATTCGAGGCATTTAGCCTATTCCGATTTTTGGTTTTGGTGACCGACAAAGTCAAGAACTGTCTCTCTGCTCCACCACTTGAATCGGGCAAGCTGCAGAGAGTCGGAAAGAACTTGGGCAAGTATGGAAAAAGTTCGTTTCCAGCAGCGTCTTTAAAAAGGAACAAGGCTAGACAAACAAACGTAGCAACTGTTATCAGAGTCTGGGAAAATTTTCTGAAAAAAAAATTAAGACGGCATACCAGTCCTGATTTTAAATAGTTTGCCTTTCAAAGGGAGTATTAAGAAGAGGCCGAGAGAAAAGTAGAGGTTTTTAAGCGCTAGGGTTGACGCGAAATCGCAGAAACGAGAGAAATAGTAGCCATAATATCTAACGTAATCGAAATCAGATTTTGTAATGAAAGAACCCTAATTTTTTCCCTGAATTCGTTGAAAATAACAAAAGTTTTGTCTACTACAAATCATGACTTTTTACTAGATTTCGAGAAATTTAATCGATCCTCTAAATTTACTAGATTTTTTACTAGATCTAGTAAAATCCTGCTGACGGTGGCAACCCTGTGTAAAGTCTAATGGGGCAGCTGCATTACAGCTGTGATATCAAAAGGGCTGATCATCAAAGACGAAGGTTTTAATTTGTCGTGAGAAAATATAAATATGATTTGTAGAATATATCAAGCACTAACTAAAAGTTATATATATATATATATATATATATATATATATATATATATATATATATATATATATATATATATATATATATATATATATATATATATATATATGATGCAAACCTTTCAATTTTTCAGATGGGGAAGCAAACCTTTTCAACTTTAAACTGTAACTGAAGCTAGCCAAACATTCGACTAAATCAAGTCCCTTTTATATCAGATGTCCTAAATCTGGCTTATGAATTGAAATGGAGCTTCTTTCAGAACGCAGGTAAATGCTCTATTTGGTGAAACCCCAAAATTAGTCTATCAATCACCGGTAGAAAACCGAAATCATGGTAATCCTGCCAGCTCACAGGGATAGTCTATCAAATTATTTGGTTACGAGGAGCCAAGTCAAATTTGATGATCATCTCATATATTATTTTCCCCGATAACTTTGCTTCTTTGGATGGGGTCAACGAGCCTCAAGGATTTGTTTTCCGTCCAGCTGAACATTGATTATTGAGTTGTTCTTGAAAGGACATTGCTGTTCTTGAAAAAAAACAGGCATAAAATAAGAGGCAAAATGAGGACCTCTGGAACCTCTATAGATTCTATTCTGTTATATGGAGGGATTTAGCCAGCAAGTCGGAGCATTCCCCAGCCGAGTCGTCATCTTCCAGAGTAAAAGGTTTCGTTGATTCGAAGATTCCTAGAATTTTGACTTAGTCAGTTTGATTACAAACCTTAACTTTCCAGTCTCCTTTCCTCTCTGAGAAATCAACTGAACTTCTTGCGTGTATCAGCATCTTCTACGACTCCCTGGCTCCGATCAGGGTGCTTCTATACGAAAACACAAGATGAGTAAGGATCTTTTTTGAAACTTTTTTTTTAATGAAGATACAAAAAGGGCATTATTCAGCGCTTGGGAGAGGGGGGATAATTTTTACATTTCCCAGTGAAAAAGCAAAAAACACATTTTTCAAAATCTGACTTCGCTCCTTTTTAATTTACCTGGCTTGGATAGTGTTCAACATAAGCCAATTCGCCGAGAGGCGAATATCCTCTCGGAGATTTTCCGAGAGGAAAATCCCAGCTCAGGTGTAGTAACAGCGAGCAAGTAAGAGATTCCTCGATAAGGTGGGCATTCCACTGGAGACTATCACTGCATTTGCCATCGACCATACATCGTTGAGGGAAATGAAAACATTTTTAACGTCTTCCAACGAGCATGAGGATGAAGTAAGGGTAGCCAGTTCCTTCTTTATCATTTATTGATATTTTACTCATCAGTCAGCTTTGAAAACATTGTGAACATTAAACGCTGTCTTAAGTCCACCCACGAGGGATGGTCAAAACTTTGCCAGTTAGCCCGCATGCTCCTGTTGGGTGTTTAGCATGTGACCCACCAAATTGTGCTACTTCAGCCCCTTGTTTGCCAAAAATGATATAAAATAGTTAATAAAAAAGAAAAAAATATTTTACTTCTATCTTACTTATCACAGACGCCCAACCTTTTGGCTGCAAACCGTTTTTTGCCTCCAAGTTTGGCTTTTCGCTTTCGCAAATCAATCCCGTTTGGCAGCCCCTACATCATTAGAAGAGGTCCATAGCACAAGTGACTCAGTTTAGGGTCTTATACGTTTTCTGAGAGAAGGAGAGATCAGGAGGAAGAGAAAGAAAGCAGAGGGATGGTTAAACTACTAAACTTTTGGGTTGTGGGAAATACTTTATTATCTTGGGATCACGCAAGTCGGATGGAAAGGTTAGTTTGTTTTTGTTTTGTTTTTTTCAAGTAAATATTTCCAAGAACTCAGAGGACGATGTATTTTCATTTCTTTATATTTTTTTTTCGTATTGCTTATGTAAAATTAATCATTTTACCAAATAAATTTCTATGGTCAGCCATAAACAAAAATTAATGAAGTTCACTGTCTCATACAAAGCACTTGCAGTTAAATTTCTGAGCCGCAACATTTGAACAATAGTAGGGATTCTATTATTTCTATAACTTAGGTGCTAAAAGTCTATTGAAGTTTCTACAATGCCGTAAAACCAAATATATATTTTCTACATTTAGACTAACCATAGAAATAAGGCAATCAATAGGGGGTTAATGGACTAGAATTATTTATTAGGTATGCTCCAGCTGTTACTAATACTTAGGCTGCTAGGGGGTTGGAGGAAATATATATTCTAAATCATGATAGGGCTCTAAGCAATAGACAATCATTATTTCCTTACATGAGAATTTCCAAAAATAACTATTCCGTTACCAACAAAAGATATTCGAAGTAAAGCTCACAAACAAATCTTGTGCTCATGATGCTCACGATGCATGTCGTGTTCACGATGACCACGACGAACGTCGTGGTCGTCGTTTAAGGGTCAATTAAAAAAAGAAGATAATTTGGACTAGACAAAAAAAAAAAAAACTAGAAAACAGTAGCGGCATGGCCAATCAAATCACAGAACTGTCTCGACCCTTATCACTTTCGTTTTTGAATCATAATATCACGTTCGTTTAGTCACTTCAATACATTTTATTTAATAAATTCAATAAAAACAAGTTTTTTCAACTGAAAGTAAGGAGCAACATTGAAACTTAAAACGGAGAGAAATTATTACGTATATGAGGGGGGTCGGCCCCTCGTCGATACCTCGCTAAAGCTCGAATTTTGTCCTAATAGTTTAAGAATGACTCCTGAATCACAAAGGCCGTTTAATTAGAATAAATAGCTTTGAAATAAGAAAAACTTTAGCGTAAAGACCGAAGCATTGACAAGGTCGACCCCCTTCATGTACGTAATAATTTCTGTTAGTTTTAAGTTTTAATGTTGCTCCTTACTTTCAGTTGAAAAACTTGTTTTTTTATTTAATATCTGGTCGTTTTTTAATAATGCTTGGAAATCCCTCCATGGAAGATTACCTTCCCCCTTGAAAAATTCCTCCATGGAAAGATCCTCCCACGTACCCCCCACCAGAAAAATACCCTCTGAAAGCAAATGTGTACTTACCAATAACAAACACTGTATTTAAACAATGGACAAAGTTCATAACTCGCAGCCCTTCCCCCGCAGACTCTGGGGGTTAAGTCATACTCAAAGACATAGTTATTAGATCTTTTTACTATGCTGAACAAAATGACTATCTTAAAATTTTGATGGGGTGACTTTGGGGAAAAACTGAGCGTGCGTGGGGGGGGGGTGCCCTCCAATGTTTTTGGTCACGTAAAAAGGGAACTAGAACTTTTTATTTCCGTTCAAAAGAACCCTCTCCCAATCTTTACAATCACCGGCAAAAATTGGGCAAATTTCCTCAGGCTTGTAACTTTTGATGGGTTCAATTAAATTTGGTGAGTTTTACATATTTTGAATAAGCATCAAAATTCAATTCTTTTGATGTATCTATTGTTATCAAGGCTCTGTTTCTTGGAGTTTCGGTTACTATTGAGCAGCATCGCTCCTTTACCACGAACTATTTGATAAGCATTGTTATGAAAGTGGGCCGCGCAAAATACAAGTAGCGTAATAGTGTGCCGCAATACAAAAGGCTTGGAACAACTCCGTGGAGCTAACAATTCTAGTCCTCATTATTGCTAAAAACTAGGTAATATAAGTGAAAATTTGAGAAAAAAAATATGCCGAGAAACAAGAGCTGAAAAAAGAAAGAAGAAATGAATAACTTAATGCAGGAAACAAAGTACTAGCAATAGATTCATCCATGAATGAGAAGATAATCCCCTGTTTATATAAATAGCGATGCACAAAGTTAAAAATTTTAGGAATTACAATCCCACTGAAAAAAAGGATACATCAAAATTCTTTTCCCAAATAGGCACGGACTTTTCTAAAATTTTATTTTAATTGACTTGGATAAGGTTTCAATGAAAAAAAAAATGTTCAGCAATTATGTATACCAGGTGATGCTTACCTAGTGTGGCGGAAGTGTGGCAAGCGTGGCGGAAACCTTCCCAAATGTGTCAAAATTGGGTGGCTTAAGTGGCTTTCTAAGATGTACAGGTGGTGGCAAAAAAGGGGGTGCCCTTTCGAATTACAAATTCTTCCTTGGGGTTTCCCATTTCGGGAGGGATCTAGTCCCCCAAATCCTCTAGGTTCCGTCATTATTAGCAGCACATGATGTACTAATTCATCACTTTCATCCCTTGAAGTCGTTGGCCAATCTAGTCATGTGAAAGTCATTTAGCCCATTCTTCCGTATTTGCTTTACAATTCTCGACGGAAGGTCATATGAAAAACAAGGCAACAGCTTTTCTAAGGGGATAACAGTAGCTACTCTGAGAGACCAACAAGGGAGGTCTTTCTACCACAACAGATCAATTACTGACTTCATGTCATCAATTTAGCGCCAGCTGTCCAGGTAATTTGACCCTCCAAATAGCTTAGAAATGTTTCCATGTTCTCACATATTTTTGTCAGCAGAAGTGTTAATTCCAATCCAAGTTCGAGAAATTCTTGATTAATTGTTTCCCATTCGGAAATAACTAATATTTGTTAACAAATTTTGGAAGCCTCTCTTCGACACATGAACCTTGGGTATATTTGATTGAAAACGCAAAACTTTATTTATTAACGCTCTGTAGAGTGGATCTAATGATTTAATGTCTGAAAAGACACCGGATAATATAGAAAAAAACATTGCAATACCCGAGTAGGAAAACAGCCACCACTCACCTGACAAGACTGATGGTGGCAATCAAACAAGTCATAGAAATGCAGACATAAATAACCCTATATACATATACATAAATATATATATATATATATATATATATATATATATATATATATATATATATATATATATATATATATATAATATTATAATATATTCTCTGAGGCCACCCTGACTCTTATACATGATAATGGTAAATGGTAATAAGCTTACCAAAGCTATGGATGTCAGATCTTGGTTTTTCTTCAAACGATAATTTTGATAGGACCTGTACCTGTCATCATCAGGTTCAAATTCAAGTCTCTTGCCAGAATATAAAATCACTAAATAAAATAAAAATCAAACCCCTGAACAACACTAATAATGAGCCGAACCTGGAATTATTGTTGTAACATGGCCCGAATTTAGGTAGAGGCGTTATGGCCGCTGAGATCTAGTCAACCTTTTTGAGTAGATCTCAAAAAGGTGGGGTCTATAGGAGGGGATGGGGTTTTTGCGAGTTTTCAGTCTATGGGTAATGGGTTCCCAAATTTCGCTGATGCGTAAAGACAATGGAGAGTTCCACATCAGCGAAATTTGAGAACCCATTACCCATAGACTGAAAACTCGCAAAAAACTCTACCCCTCTCCTATAGGCCAAACATTTTTGAGATCAACTAGAATAGCGGCCATCACCGCTTCTACCAAAATTTGGGCCATGTTACAACAATAATTCCAGGTTCGGCTCATTATTAGTGTTTAGTGATTTTAGTTTTATTTTATTTAGTGATTTTATATTCTGGCAAGAAACTTGAATTTGAACCTGATGATTACAGGCACAGGTGCTGTCGAAATTATCGTAGGTTGAAGGGCAAAGACACACGCGGTTAGAAGATATACGACACTGAACTAGTGAGGGAGTCAAAAATGAAAATGAAGAGCAGCGAGTCAATGAAAATCAACCTGGACAGCGAGAATCAAAACGTGTCAAAATTGAAAATGATGGCGATGATGATTGGGTTTGGGATCTTGATATGGACAAGGCCATCAATGCCTATCATACCTTTGTTAAAAATAAAAAAAAAACAAAAAAACAAAGGATCGGCGATATGTATTTCATAATGACGAAAGATAAGCCGAGGTGGAACGAAGCAAACAAAGTGAAAATGTTAGCGATGATGAATGGGTTTTGGATTTTGACATTGATAAGGTCATCAATACCTACCATACCTTTGAAAAACAAAAATATGTCTGTCCCACCACCTAAACAATTAAAAGAAACAAAGGGTTCGGCGATACGTCTTTCATAATGACAAAAGACAAGGCAAAAAAAAAGTTTTTTGTCCCACCACCTGAACAATTAAAAGAAACAAAGGTGGTTGTCAATGCCTTTCATACCTTTGAAAATCAAAACCTAGACTAAATAAATCGTTGGAAGAAAAAGAAGTATTTGTCCCACCATCTGAGCAATTGAAAGAAACAAAGGTTCGGCGATATGTTTTTCATAATGACAAAAGACAAGCCGAAGCAAAAGTTAAAGGTCCAATAAAAAAATGTAATTTTACAAAGGCACCACTTCTAATTTAAGGTTCATTTGGACGTTATGACACCAAGAAAAGGCTCAAATTGTCTATAGACCTACATAATTCAAGCATCCACAGAAACAGATGAATTCTCTTTAGTCTACTTTGCCTTTATGGCTCATTTTTCACTGACATTTTCACTTTGTTTGGGAAAATTGGTTCCAAATTTGCCGTCTCCCCCCCCCAATTTCAACAAAATTATGACACAAGGGGCAGGTTGAACATATTAGATAAGCAGAAATAAGCAAAATATATAAAGGTGGACGAAACTATAGAGAAAAAAGCAAACCCATTTATATTTTCCCTCACGTGCCTCATTGAGAACAAGCTTATTTTATTTTACTTACTTGATCATCATATGATACATTCTTCAGTATTAAGTACTTCCCGTCAGACTTCAGTACAACACCAATTTCAGAAGGTTCGGGTCTTTGAAGCCATTTAAACATTGGAGCTGGATTACCATCACCTTTGCACTCAAGACGAGCAGACCCTCCAAATGTTGCTGTTAATTGACCCCCCGTTGCACCTTCCACCGACGCTTCAGATGGGCCATCTAAGAAAAATTGCTTAAATCAGCGTGAAATCATCTGAATTTTTCAATACCAACGCCTTCACACCCGCTGCGAGATCTCTCTTTTTAGTAACATGAGTCTACATAGTAGCTGCTAATTGCGGACATAGCGATAATATACAACTTAACTATATGGACCGGTCAATGATTTTAAGTGATGCACACGCCATATTTTGAAAAGCTTCTAAGTTATATTTGTACATACAACCATATTAATACAGATTTGTTTCTAACCTCTCAAAGAAATATTACTATGCGCAATGTGTTAGAATCAAACAATTCCTGTGGTTTTTCAGGATTATTCTAAAATTGGTTGTTCCATAATCATGAAACCCATCTTACTGGTAATTTTTTGTACCAGATAAAAGTGGAATCAAGGCTTCCCTTTCAGATTTTCAGGGCCTGCCGTGTAGGAAACTTCCAGAGAGCATCGAGCGACTGAGTACCTAGAGTTAGTTAAGTGTAAGTTAAAAAGGCATTTTTTAGGTAACGGCCCATACTTCTTTTTTATTTTTGATATTATAATTTTGTTTTTTATGGCAGGGCAGACCCATAAAACCTCTGGGTCGAGGCTCAGGCTTCAAAGGCCAATTGCTTCCATAACCAATGGGCTACATTGAACGAAATGATGGTTTATGTTTTTTGTGAGCTTTCTTTTCACTTTTTTTATTTGTGTTCATTCATTTCTTTTAATATCAAGTTTAAAAGCCAGTCTCCATTTGGCATATTCTGCAAATCTGCACCGCCAATCTGCAAATTTTATTTCAATGGAGATATTTTTTTTGGCTCCGTATCTGCATTTTTCCGTTACTGCAACCTTCGACGTTGCTTTTTCTGCAAGATGGCAGAATGGCAGAATCTGCCAAATGGAGACTGGCTTTAAGCTATGTAGAGATCTCGTCACAAGTGTTTTTGTAACTTTGGGGGTGGCTATTTGTAACTTAGTCAATGTTCATTTTTGTTTTTTATAAATTGGGTTGAATTAAAACTAAATTGAATAACAAAAAAAAATACTCGCTTATCTTTGTTTTCAATTTAATCTGTGACTCAGACAAGGATGACCACAGGAAAATCCAGAGAAAATCTTATTCAGACCCCCCCCCCCCCTCCCATTTACATGACCAAACCGTGTAATCGATTGCAGCTATATTTAACGAAGGGCCAGCCATAATCCAAATGTGAACTATCGCCTTAACAACTAACGCACTTGATATCAAGTTTCGGTAAAAATAGTTTGGTGGATTATCAAAATAAATATCTTATTGCATAACAGGGGTAACAACCGAGGGGGGGGGGAGGCGAAAAATATAAAATCAAAAATCAAAATTGCCCCCTCTTCTATAATGAAACATACTTTCTTTGTATCTTCACTTGAGAAAAAATCCTTGCCCCCCTACATTTAAGTGAATTGACACCATTGTTGCGTAATACTACGGCATGCTTAGCTTCAAGGTTCCTATATACTGCATGTCTTCTAGATTGAGAGATCCCTGAAAAATTTGACGCTTCTTGGAGAGACAGTTCTTGCCCGACTGAGTACTAGATTTACAATATTCTTTTATCCATTAAAATCCACGTTGAAAGACAGAATTCAGTGAATAGATTATCAAAAAAGCCTAGAAATGTATCAGACATTTGCTCTGAAGGGCGGAACTAAAGATATTTATATCTATTGAATGAAGAGAAAGAAACATTAGCTTTGAGGAATGTGAACGGATGACAGATGTGAAGTAATATACCTATGATATAACTGTCAGAATAAATTAAGTAAACACAACAGTTGATTTAACTAGTTGATAACTTTATTAAATGATAAATGTTTATCCTAGACAATTCAGAAATACAAAAGATCACAGTACGGAATCACAATAATACCCATCTATTTTTTTAGTAATATGAACACAGTTCACAAACAAGGGTTTCATTTTTTTCGCGTTTTCCTCTTTTTTTTTCTCGGTCTTAGTAAATGACAGATGCAAGGAAATCTGCCTATTAAATCGGCTATCAGAATGAATTAAGTAACACAATTAAGCATTGTTATCAAATATAATAAATGTTTATCACAAATATAAATTCAGACAATTCAGAAATACAAAAGAGATGGTTCAGCACGATCACATTTATACCCAGGTAGGATCTTTTTAGTGTTTTGACACAGTGAACATATTTTATTCCGTTTTCAAATGAAAAAACCTTAAATTTTTTTTCTTGTTCTCGTTTTTAATCCTCAGGGTACTTGTGTATTATACGGAAAGCACTCAAGTCTACGCTGTGTAAAAATCGATAACAAACCAGTTTCTTCGTTAGTTTCTTTCAGCTTAGCCTGAGACAAGACAAAGACAAGTGACAGAATAGATGGGAAAAATATAATTTGGGCTATATATTTGCATATTAGGGGGGGGGTAAATTATTTGGACAGTTTGAAGTTAGAAAACAATTCTTACTTCATAATATGCAGAATAATTGTACCTAACACATTTTGCATACAGAGCCGCTATACTTTAGATCGTTCCATCTTTTACTTTCTTTATATTTGATTGTTCCTACCACTGTATATAGATAATATTATTTATATACTGTGGTTCTACTCTATTTCTGTTCCATTTTTATTTTAGTCTTTCTATTTATAGGTGTTTATTATTTTCCAACTCGTATATTTATGGTAGGATACGAGCATTTGAATCAATCATTGGAATATTATTTGGAATATATATTTCTCAATTCATTTTGTCATTTCATTAGACTTTAAAAATTGAACAAACATTAAATGTGTATGCTACTAACACAAGGTGGTGCCTACGATTTTTGGATGGGGGGGGAGGGTGCAAAATAAATTAGAAAGAAATAAAAAAATTACACGCATTTTTGTTATGTCTTCACGAGTCATTCTTTTTTTTGGGGGGGGGGAGGTTCAAACAACCCACCCCTAGATACGGCCTTCTTCTAACAGCATAGAGCTAACCATCTTTCATTTTCTTCATATTTGATTGTTCCTACTCTATTTCTGTTCCACTTTTATTTTGGTCATTCTATTTATAGATGTCTATTATTTTCCAACTCGTATATTTACGGTAGGATACGAGAATTTGAATCAATCATTGGAATATTTTAGAGGAACAGTGAGACTGGCAAACAGAAAAGAGCTTCTGGACCGGTAAACAGGAGGGGGCTTTCGGAGCTATGTCTGCCATATCACTAGATTTGTACTAGCTCCTCCCCCTTCCCTCTTAAATGTGATAATGTGAAGGCACCCCTACCCAATTAAATTTATGTACACATCCCAGAACCCTTTATGTCCCTCTAAACTTTTATTTTGCATGATTTTGGAAAAAAAAATTGCCCAGTCTTACTATCCTCGCTCCTGAGAAAAGTTATCAGAAATTATCTTACTTATATTAATATCATATATTATATCAATTTAAGTTATATTCTAAGCACTGATTAGAAGGACCACTTTAGTTCAAGCACCACTTTAGTCCATCACACGTGGTATATTTCGCTCATACTTATGCCTTTACACATCAAACATGCCACTCTTCACGCCACCCTTCCATCGTGATTGGTGTGTACCACCTGAAGTGAACGATCTCTAAAAGTAGGTTATTCCCAAAATATAGATTTCAAAATTAAAATCTCGAAACAGCTTAAATTGCAAGGTAACAAGCATAAGACAAAACAACCACTGTATTTTATTATATAATACAAACACTACTACTACTAATAACTCTCCACTAAATAGAACCGTCTCTGTCCAAACAAACTGTACACATTCCTCCTCCGCTCTATTTTATTCAAAGCTTCACCCTTTGGTCTCAGGCGAAGTTTTCGCTTCCCTCAAAGTTTTCTCATGAAATGTTCCCATTCTGTTTGAGCAAACCCGGCTTTTTGCTCGGGCTCAGTTGGATTACATAAAAAGCCCAATTTTTCGCAATCTATCATATTCCGTTCAGAAGCCTTTTATTTCTGAATGTTTATCAACATGGAATTAGAGCTGAGATTTCATTCATCTTACCCAAGTTGACTACTTTCATATTTAAATTTGTTGGATTGAAATTCAAATTCCCCCTTTAATCCCGAATTTAAAGTAATCAATTTCGGCTAATCCTGACAGACAACATGAATCCTTAGAACTCTAGACATTCGACAGGGACAATTAATAGTATCCACACATGATCAACTCTGAATAAGCTGCTCAGTGACGCAGGAAAATAGTCTGATAAAAGATTTTGACGAATTTCGAAGCTAGTTGAATTTCTTGCAAGTAAGGGCGTATCCAGGATTTTTGTTCCGGGGGGAGGGAGGTTAAAAAAAAAACTTTGAAAACGCACCAAAAATTTGCTTGTATGTTATTTTGTTACGTTTTTACGAGTCAAACGAAACTTGTTTTTAGCGGGAAGGAAGTTCAATCCAGTGACCCCCCTGGATATGGCCTTGCCTGCGAGTATCAAATTTATACTGACAATTGTTTTAATGTATTTGTTCATATTAACAGTTTTACCAATGACCAATTCTACTTGTTTACAAGACCGCATCCAAGGGGGCACTAGGTTTGAACCCCCCCCCCCAAAAAAAAGTGATAGACTGAACTAATATTCCTAGCAAAATACTTAAATTTGAGTGTAACTACATGCTTTTTGATGATATTTCAAAAAATTTGTAGATTTGTAACATTAGCTTTACAGAAAAACTAAAATAGTGAGATTTACTAATTTTATCGATTTTTTATTAAAACTAACCTAACTGTGGTATTTATCAAATGAAAGAAAATGTTCTTCCTGCTACCAAGAAAAGTTGACTTTTTTTACTAAAAATGAAATGGGCGGGGCTGTCATCGGCTGCCATGAAACAGATGACGCTTTGTTGTCATGGCCACTCGATTCTTTTATTTTTACTTTTTAAAATTTCCTTTTTCTCTGCATTTTAGCGCCTTTGGAGATTATTACTTTTTTAATGGGTTCTTAATGTTTTATTATATTCTGTGTTAAATCTTGAAAATCAGCAGAGGGGTTGTAGAAGGGTATGAAGATCACGTGTTTGATTTGAGAATAATATGCAGATGTCATGCTTTATTGATGTTTGATTTTTTTTTTTTTTTTTCTTTTTTTTATCTCAGTAAGTTATCGGCTATTGTTCTCTGAGTTTGTGATTCGTATAAACTCCCTAATTACATGTCAATGAGCCTTTGCGGGGACTAGCACAGTGTATTATTGTATGTGTATTGATAATGAATAAAATCTTATCTTATCAGTATATGCCCTTCATACTTAGGATTCCCGCGTCATAATAACGTCATAATAATATTTGCTTCCAACTCTACATCCTAGGACAACGCTTACACCTCCTTCGAACAGCAAATTTTCATAGCTTTACCTATTTACCAATTGACCTTCTTTGAAGATTTGATCTTATTTGAAGACAACTAAAGACCCTAGCATTACTTTTAACGAGTAGGTGAACTTGATTTTCTCTGATTGATCCAAACAGACGATGGTAAATGAAAGCGCTTAAAGGATGCATCTTTACCGTACAACTATTCTAGAATTGGAGGTACAGAGATCTCCAATCTTAGCTAAGCAGGGAAAAAAACAGCTCCTATTGAATTTTCTAACCCCTCTAATAATAGAGGGAAACAATTCCCTAAATATAGGGAAACAGCTTACGAATGAAATTAATCATTAACACTTACATTTAACATCGAGCTCTGTCGTGAGAGGTCCTGAAGTTCCAAGCACATTCCTTGCTTCACAGGTATAAGTCCCACTATTTTTCCTAAGTAGAGGATTTAACTGGAGGGTTTCTTGAATAGCTAATATGTCAGGACTTCCATTTTTTCTCCAAATTATGGTTGCAGGAGGATTAGCGTCAGCAACGCATTTCAGAGTTGCAATGTCTCCTTCTTCTAAATCCCCAGTCAGTGGTCCCGTCAAGGTAACTACTGGTACATCTTCATAAAAAATTAATTCTATTATAACAATAAATATTTGATATTTAATCGTATTTAAACTATTCAGTTAACTGGTTAAGTTTTACATGGTAGGAAAAAAAATAATTATACTTCTTTCATTGTCAACCATTGTAAACCATAATTTGGAAAATCCCTGTCATCTGGCTCGCTTAGTTACCTGCGTAACGGAAACAATGCTTCAGGAAAGCCATTAAAAATGGCTCAAGAAACAATCTCCAGATTATTAATAGAGATAAATAATGAAGGACTTTTGAATGAAGGATTAAATGAAATTTGGGATCTCGTGACGAGCAAATTGAAGTGGCTTCCATTCCATTCTATCCTTCCAAAGAAAACAGTCCCTTAAAAACAAAAGGGGATTGCTACGATGTCAGCCTCTTCGAAGATAAACCAATCTTCCTTCCCTTACTGTTTTTTGTTTCTTCTCGTTTTTGTTTTCTGTTTTTGGATATTACTTTTCTGGACTAGTGATTTCATTTTTTACTCATGATTTAGCAGAAAAATTTAATTCAAACAAGCCTGATGACGACACAGCCAAAAAAAAAGTCAAAATAATGCTAGGCTCCCCAATTGATGCCTATCTATCGATAGCTCCAGAAAGACAAAAATAAAGAGAGATAGAGAGATAGAGAGAGAGAGAGAGAGAGAGAGAGAGAGAGAGAGAGAGAGAGAGAGAGAGAGAGAGAGAGAGAGAGAGAGAGAGAGAGAGAGACAAAGAAAGGGAAAGAAAAAGAGAGATCTGCATAGGAATATCCCTTACTCAATGATATTCATAAATACCATTGATTTTTTGTATCCCTTTAAAATTTTTGTTCTTGTCGATGGATTTTTCTACCGATTGAAAAATTTGTTCACAATAACATTTCTTCTTATGCGTCTTTTTCTGACATTTGTTTTTATCGTTCCGTGCGTATCCGCTGCAAAAACAAGAAGAAGAACAGGTATATGATATATGTTAGGCAATACCACATGGCACATGGCAAGATGTACCCCTTTCATTTCCACAGTCCAAACAAAAATATAACTAGAATGCATAGAAATATCAATTATAAAAGTACATTACATGCTTGATTTTTGTGAGAAGACTACAAAAATCAGAACATCCAGGCGAAGAATATTTGTGCTACACCCTAGCGATTGAAAATTTGCCAAAAGAAAAATTCGACAAAAAAAAGAAAAAAAATGATTCTCCCCAGTTTATCTTCAAAAGAAGCCATCAGACGAGTTGACAAACTTCGCTGTCTAGGAAATTGCTTCTCGGCCGATCTTTCCTGGAGTACCCACTCTGATCGGATCCAATCCTGGGGGATTTTGGAAAGCCTTCCAAAAGCTTTCCTTTTGAAGAAATATTTTTTTACTACAGAAAACAGAACATCCAAGCAGAGTATTTAGTAGAAGACACACAATTATATAGAAAGTGGAAGAAAGCAAACTTTTATTTCGCTAGTAAAGCAAAGGTGAACAGATTTGTAATTGCCTTGAAAAAAGCTAATGGTAAAGTGATTGGTTAAGAAAATTCTAACAGACTTACATTGAACATTCAGAGTAATTCCTGTTTCTCGACTTTTGGCAGGAAAAGCTTGATGAATTGCAACGCATTTGAGTATTTTGCCGTGATCCTCTCGGACAAATCGGTAATTCAAGGTAAGAGACGAACTCCATCGTCGAGTCATGTCTTCTTCAAGCACATTTGTTTGATTTGAATTTGATGACAGTTCCACACCATCTAATTGCAGAGAACATAATCTGTTAGATTTGAGGCCTTTCATACGATTTTCTTTTAATCACAGATATTAATGCTAATCCAATAAAAACACACAAAAAAATACGGTTCTATCCCATTATTAAATAAAAAAAACAAGTTTTTTAAACTGAAAGTAAGGAGCGACATTAAAACTTAAAACGAACAGAAATTATTCCGCATATGAAAGGAGCTGTCCCTCCTCAACGCTCTCGCTCTTTATTCCGTATATGAAAGGGGCTGTCCCCTCCTCAACGCCTCGCTCTTTACGCTAAAGTTTGACTCTGTCTCACAATTTTTTTTAAACAATAAAAAACTTTAGCGTAAAGAGCGAAGCGTTGAGGAGGGGACAGCCCTTTTCATATACGGAATAAAGAGCGAAGCGTTGAGGAGGGGACAGCCCTTTTCATATACGGAATAATTTCTGTTCGTTTTAAGTTTTAATGTCGCTCCTTACTTTCAGTTTAAAAAACTTGTTTTTTTATTTAATTTCTGATCGTTTTTTAGTTAATGCAGCTTTTATTTGCATAAAAATTTACTTTTCTTTTGCTAAATGAATGTCTTTACAAATTAACTTACGTAACTAACTTCTATATTAGTATATTTTTCTTCTGGCAAAAATTCAAAGTTGCAGATTTTTGCAGATATGAGCTTGAAACCTATGTAATAGGGTTTTCTGATACGCTGAATCTGACGTTGTGATTTTCATTAAAATTCTTCCACTTGTAGGGGATGTTTCCCCCCTCTTTAAAAACTCGAGTAAATTTCCTCAGGCTTGTTGCCTTTGATGAGTAATACTAAACTTAATAAAATTTATATATTTAGAATCAGCATTATAAACACATTCTTTTGATACATTTATTGACATCAAAATTACGTTTTTAAAAGTTTCGATTACTATTGAGCCGTATCGCTTGTTTTTTTATTGTTTTTTTATTACGTATATGTTATTACTTATATGAGGGGTTTCTCCCCTTAGTCAATACCACGCTCTTTACGTTAAAAATTAAAAAAATTTGGATTCACAAACCCCTGAATCACAAAGGCCGTTTAATTAGAATAGATTGCTCTTTTGAAAGCACTAAAAACAAAACTGTACCGTAAAGAGCGAGGTATTGACTTGGGGGAGAACCCCCTCACATACGTTATAATTTCTGTTCGTTTTAAGTTCTAATATTCCTTCTTACATTTCAGTTGAAAAAACTTGTTTTTTTTTTATTTGATTTCTGATCGTTTTTAAAATAATACTTTGAAATCCGGCGCCCCCTTCATAGAAATGTACCATACCCCAAAGGAACATCCTCCATGGAAATATTCTCCAGAGTAACTCCTCCTCTAGCCCCCCTCCAGAAAAAATCCTTCCTGAAAATGGTTGTATACTTCCCAATAACCAATAAATAATGCTGGCAAGTCCGGCGCCCCTTCATGGCGATTTCCCTTCCCCCATGAAAACTTCCTTCTTGAACAGATCCTCCAACATAACCCCCGACCCACCCTTCCCTCCCACTAGCAGAAAAAAACCTCCTGAAAACTTCTGTATACTTCCGAATAACCAATACTATATGTTAACATTGGGTAAAGTTCATATCTTTTAGCCCTCCCTCTGGGTACTTCGGGGGATTAAGTCATCCCAAAAGACATATTTATCATATTTTCGACCATGCTGAACAAAATGGCTATCTCAAAATTTTGATCGGGTGACTTTGGTAAAAAAATAAGCGTGGGAGGGGGCCTAGTTGCCCTCCATTTTTTTTGGTCACTTAAAAAGGACACTAGAACTTTTAATTTCCGTTCCAATGAGCCCTCCCACGGTATTCTAGGACCACTGGGTCGATACGATCACCCCTGGGGAAAAAAAAACCAAACAAACAAACAAACAAACAAACAAACAAACAAACAAATAAACACACATCCGGGATCTTTCTTCTGGTAAAAAAAGGAGAATTCCACACTTTTGTATATAAGTGCATCAAAACTCTACAGTATGGTTCTCTTATACGCTAAATATGATGGTGTGATTTTCATTAATATTCTAATCTTTTTAGGGAATCTTTTCCCCTTTTTTCGAAAATCAGTCAAATTTTCTCAGGCACTTAACTTTTGATGGGTATAATTAAACTTAATGAAACTTATATATTTGAAATCAAAATTAAAATATGATTCCTTTGATGTATCTATTGGTATCAAAATCCTGTTTTTTAGAGTTTCGGTTACCATTGAGCCGGGTCGCTCCTTACTTACAGTTCGTTACCACGAACTGTTTGATACGGGCCTCTCGGCTTAATCACTATAGACTAGGCAAGTATAAAACCCGTTTTGTGACGTCTTAACTGTTGCAGAGTCGGCAATGATAGCAAGATTTTCATTGCGTATACGATATTAAATTATGTTTTTTTGGATTTTAGGGGGGAGGTACCTAGGTTAGGCTACATATTTAATATATGATATGCTTTACACCCCCCCCCCCTAATATGCAAATATATAGCCCAAATTTTTTTCTAAACTGTTATATATTCATCCTATTCTATTTTATTTCATTAGCATTAACCAAACTTGACTTTTTAGAGAGGCCCGGATAATGGGATAGTACCGACAATACAATGAAAATCACAATCCGCTACTTGGAGTGGGGAGGGGGACAAACCCTGCAAATAGACTTCAAAGTGTACCCATTGAGTTTTCTTGTCAGTGCACTTTTCCACGCTACTTTTTTCTTTTTTACCTCAACAAACTCGTATAGAATATATACGAAAATACTAAACAAATATCAGGGAAGAAACATGGACCGTTGTATATTCTAATGGTCTTATGGATCACATTAAGAAATATTGAACTTCCCACGAAATATACTTACGAGACTTCCGAGGCGAATATGGTGAACATTCCGAAAGAGACTTGTACAGTTTTTAAAATATTTTATATATGATGAATGTTAGACGAGATGTCCTATTACTATAAAAATATCGGTGGTTCCAACCATTATGAGTTATAAATATTGCAATCCATTAGGCTCTTAGTGTGACGTATGTAAAACATAAACTTTTCAAATATGAAAAATTTCTTGGACATTGTTCAGAATGGAATTGAAGAATTGAACAAAAATGACTTAGTATATTCAGCAAGAAGACTTAATTTTGTCAACTTTTTATCAATTAGATAAAAAAAGACATGTTTTATTCCATATATGAAGGGTCGCCTCCTCGTCAATACCTCGCTCTTTACGCTTTATTATATTCACTTTTTTATATAATTTCTAATCTTTTTTTTCAAATGATGCAAGAAATCCCCCATCTCTGGAAATTTTTCCTTGAAATAATTTGTTACCATGAACTATTTGATAGGCGGTCCATGTAAAAAGAATATCTTATAAACAAGTTGAAAACTTTTACGGTTTTCAGTAGCTAGCAAGTTAAACTTTAGCTTACAGGACAGGAGGTTGGCGAAGTGGCAGAGCTACTCTTGTTTAGGATAATTTCTGTTCAATCAGTTAGAAAAGTCAGTTTATATTTACGCGAAAATACTTCTTTTTTTTAAACAAATAAGAAGAACAACAGGGAAATTTTTTTATACAAGACAGTGGAACGCAACTTTAAATGAATATTTCGACCCTATATCCAAGGGCCGTCCTCAGACGAAAACAGACGAAGAGAATAAAAACACTATAAAAGAAACTTACATTAAAATTCAATCATTAAAACTGTTTAAAAAAGTTTTAAAACAGCCCTAATATCATTACTTCAAGGAAGTTCAACCAGGACTCTAAGTCTGAACTTCCTTGAAGTAATGATATTAGGGCTGTTTTAAAACTTTTTTAAACAGTTTTAATGATTGAATTTTAATGTAAGTTTCTTTTATAGTGTTTTATTCTCTTCGTCTGTTTTGCTGAGGCCGGCCCTTGGATATAGGGTCGAAATATTCATTTAAAGTTGCGTTCGACTGTCTTGTATAAAAAAAAATTTCCCTGTTGTTCTTCTTATTTGTTTATGATGGAAAGGCAGTGTGGTCTTCGTCGCTATTTATTTCTTTTTTTTATTGGAAAGAAACGGAAGAGCCTTTGCATCAATATTCTTTTTACTCGAAAAGTACGAGAAAACGAAGCGCTGCAAAAAAAGCTGTTGGACAAAACACCTTTTACACTCGAGCTCTGAAAACTAGAAAGGAAAATTGGAAAAAAGAAATAAAAAGCAAAATATAAAATTTATTTTAGAAATATAAAAAGTATAAATATAAAACTTAATGGACAATTGTGGAGCTAGATTTAGATGCGACATTATGCACTATGATGCGATATTATGCACTTTTATGCAAATTAGCTGCAAAATAATGCACAACAGCCAATAGAGGATTTAGAGTTATTCTTACTAATAAACAGCAAAAAAGCTCCTTTGCTTGATACTAAAATTTATATCAAACTTTTCGAATTCATGAACCCTATATAATACTAATGATGTGGTTCTCTGGGTCCACCAAGACTGAGCGTCAAAATTTATTTTGTGGAAGAGATACGTTTGGGGGAGACATATTTAAAGAAATAGAAAACTTACAATTTACACGAGAAATACAGGAAATGTATGAAAAAACGTTAGGTCTCTATTTTCACTTCAAGTAGAAGCCCTCTCCCACTGTTTTCTGTTGCAGACAATTATGTCCATGTACGTAATGCTAAAACTTTGACTTCTGAAGTAGTAAATGTCTTCAATGCTTTTATCGTGTGCGTGTCACAAGTACAAATTGCAAAAACAGCATACTCTGGGAAGATAATTACCCCCTTTCCAAACTTTCAAATAGGTTTTAATTATAGAAGTCAGAAGCACAAGAATTTAAGCAGAGAATAAACAAATATGAGGAGAAAAACTATTGAAGCATTGATTTTTCAGCATTACAAGAGATGGGGTAAACCGAAGACCCCGAAGACCCCAGAAATGTGGAAGATAAATACCGTGAACTTAGTATAAAAAGCTTCATATTGGAAGCTTATAAACATAGCTACAAAACCTTTTCAGATAATTACCAAAAAAGTTGCAAAACCTTTCACGGCAAAAGCAGGATGAAGGTACCAGCCAATCGCGAACTGCGAAATCGTTTTACTTTATCGATGGCAGATTTTTTATTGAAGACCGAACCGCATCTTAAGGAGGCCCTAGACGGTCAATCATTTTGATCAAAAGCTTCTGTCAATCGATTGACTCAAGCATGATTGACCACCTAGGAACCTGTTTGACACTTGAGTCAAGCGTTGAAGTTGATTGATAGAACGTTCGATCATTTTGATCAAAAGCAGTGTGTTACATTTACTTACATTAGCTTTGGTCGATATGGAATGGTCGATTGAAGGTTGATTGAAGCACACGTCAGTCAATTGACGAAAACTTTAATGATTGACCGTATAGGACCCCTTTTAGCAAGAAATAGCAACAAGAGTTCAGCTTATTATAGCAATATTAGAAGTACCAAAAGCAGTGAAAATGAAGTATGACTTGGAACTGGTTAAGTGGAAAATTAAGGAAAACACGTATTCTAAAAATTAGGGAACAATCAGGGATTGTTTTACATGAAAGAGGCCTCCATATGCAGTTATACCTTTTTTGGTATCTGCAGGAGCATAATTTAAAAGGAAAAATGTTGATGAAGCATCAGCCAAATGGCACTAAACACACATGGCACCATGTGTGTCACGGAGAGATGTTGGTGACCAAAAACAGATAGTACCAAACAGCTTAAGAAACTGTAGCTTTCCTTGGAAGATTTAGTTGCTTTTAGAATCAACAGATTGCTGATCTCCGAATTTTTACGGACAGAGAGCGTTGTCAAATTTAACTAAGTAGTTTGGCTTATTTATTGTCACGACTCAACGTGACAACACTGAGTAAAACATCGTACTACCCTAAAAACTTTACAATTTGGCAACAGCCAAAAGAAACATCTTCAAAATGCGGTAGGATGTATGCATGAACAGACCTACGACCTGTATGTTCCATCGCACCGTGACCATAGCACCGTGACAATGTTGGTTTCACTAGGTTTATGCAGGTGTATAGTAAAGAGAAAATGAACTAGAGATTTGATTGCAAACTTTCTTCACAAGGCTATTTCTAGCCTGAAAGCTTTAAGGGTACTTCCGTATTAACCAGAACACGCTTGAGAAAATTGCTCTGTTGAATCATACATAACCTGTTTATAACAGTCTGTATTTAGAGACGATCAGCTTTAGCTCAAGGGAAAAACTACGTTGTAGGTACATTTTAATTTATTATTTAGTTGGTACTTCGATTAGGTTAGGTGTTTAATATAATGCTTTCTGGTTGGTCTGCTTTTCATAATTCTGTGTAGTAGTTTATATAATTTTGTTACGAAAGTATTATATTTTCTTCATAATTTGGTATATTTCATTATGATAAGATCTATTTGTTTTTAAAACATGGGTCGCTACACATTTCCCCTCTTTTATCAAGGTCTTTTCATAGAGGCATCTATATTGAAGAAAGGTAGACCTTCTATTAAATCCTATATTAACACTGGAACTATAAAATAACTTTAAAAAATACCTAGGAGCCATTTTAGATGTGGCGGTGGGTTTCCGTAGTGACTTGAACATTGAATCAGTGAAGGCGATCCTGCTTGCACTGTAATATTTCCTGCAGCCGGAACAACTGTTCCGTTAGCCTGGATGGTCAGCGTAGACGGTGCAACTAAAGCATTAAAATTTGTTTGAAAAATAGTTGATGAATACGAGAGATTTTCAATTTTCAGTAGAAAAAGACTACACAACTTGAAATAAAATTTAATGGTTTCATCCTGCATTTACAATCACGTGCACTTATCTCAGCCACTATCTAAATGGTGGTTGTGAAAGGAAATTTTCCGGTAGCCTTGCACCTCGCATTGAAAACCAGCAAACGGTGATCCTAGCTATTGTTACTTTTTCATAAAATAGGTAGAATAAAACATTTGCTGCGTTTGTTATCGCAGTTTTCAATAACAGTTTACACTTCAAAAGTTTAAAAACAAGAAAAAGCGTTTCAGCGATTAGTTTTTTTCTTTTTTCTAAAGGAACAAGATTCCATAGGATCACGATTGACACGAAAGTGGGTAAGAAAATGTTGAAAACATTGAAAAAAAAATTTCAACCTCATAATTCTTTTGAAACTAGGCATGCTGCACAGAAAGTACCCCTTTTTCATTTGCTAATTTGGACTGAGCCTTTCCAGCACAAAACATGGACATATTTTGTACTTTAGAAAGATATTGCACATCGGTTCGAAACAAGATTAATTACACACTTGAAACAAAGGCCTACACCTGTTTCCATTTCTAAAGTCGCTGTGAAATTCTAAGGCAAATGATTGCAGATCAGCCTGCAAGGCAGTACCGTAAAATGATTATCGCTTGATCTTTTCCCTATAAATCTGTCAAAAATCAGACACTTAAAATCTCCAACCAGACTCACACGCGAGCTAAAGTTAAGCCGATAACGCACACACTTGAAACGACATTAAGTTTAATCCCTCTAAAGTGGAAATGGCTGGATTTAGAAAGCAAATTGACTAAAATACAAGAGTCTCGTGCATCATGATAATGTTAGCTGGTGGGGTTTAAAGGCCTTGACAAACGTAGTGTTTTCCAGGTTTACACGGCCGCATTAATTCTTTTGAACCATGATTTTTTTTTTAGGTTAACGTTCAGTTTAAGCGTTATTAGGCTAATTTTTAGTTTTACGAATTTTTTTTCGGCCTTTTTCAACATTTCCAAAATATTAGGTGGAGTTCCCTACTAGCTTTCTTAATAAGCTAATTGACAGCTTGACCAAAGAAAATGCCCTATATTGAATTCCCGAGTATCAGAATTTAGAAAAAAAGGACAAGAATATCCTTCTTTTTCCTCGAAAAAACGAGCTAAAAATCGCACGTGTACGCTAGTGAAACGCTCAAAGGAAACGCTACATCTGTTCAACGCTTAAGTAAATAACGAGTCTGTAACTTCTAGTCATAATTCCACTTCCTACCCTGCCTGAACATAGACAGTACAATGGTACACAGCAGACATCCTGGCTTGTGCCTTTTATTACCTGATTGGATTTTATTTTAATGTGAATTTTCTTTCATCTTTGTCTTTGTTTATTATATAGCGTCACAGTTTTTTCATGTTTTATTGGAGCTTTGTTTTGCTCTTATATATTTTTTTCCTGATGGAAAAGCTTCCGGATATGAAGCCAAAATATTTGGCGTTTCATTAGTAATCTTATATTCAAAAAGTCTTTATTAAATTTTGTCATAAAAATGTTTTCAGTTAATTAATAGATTTTTGTTTCAATTCTAAATGGAAAGTTTTAAGCAATACATGTAGATAATATACAATAAGATCACGGCTCAGTGTTTTTTGGAGCTAAATTATCGGTGTATACAAACAGCTCCTCCCATTTAATCTGGCATCAGCGGTCTAGTGTATATTACACTGGAACACGTGTTTTGGCAGAAACTTTCTCAAAATGCCTTTGAAATCAACTCGAAACTTCGGAATCTACTTGTAATTTTTTAAAACATCTAGTAATAGCATTGCACTACTAATTACAGATTTTTATATATGTATTGGAATAAATTAATTTAAAATTAGATTTTTTTAACATTTAGTGTTACAAAGGTGAAGCCAAGTTTCATGTTGAAGAGAAATCTGACTTGTCTACCCGTGAAAAAATCAAATGTCGCTATGTTTATACTTGTTTCAATGTTCTTTGGAGCACTTGCATCTCGGCCCACCTTTGTATAATGGTTGAGATAGGAAATGATCCTACTGTATTATATTTATATACAGTGGTTTTAAGGGTATGTTTACAACACTGGTATGGATATTCATAATTATAATACGAGAAACGCAGAATGTATTTCTTCGGCCAGAGCGTGAGACAACCCGGCCAGAGTTTACTGCTCGGCATGTCTTGCTAAAATTTTGGAGTGATTTACCAATAGGGGTCGTGCGTGTACGTGAGCATAACCGAATTTTATTTGATATATTTATTTTTGTTTTAGTAGTGCCATTTATGATATATGAATCGGTACTGAAATAGTGTTGTTTGCCCGTCGGCGGGTATATTGTTTTGTTTTCGATTATTTATATAGAAATATATGTTGGTAGTTATTGGCACTTATTTTTGTAAATTCTTTGGTAAATAAAATGATGCTCCTGAAAAAAAAGCAGTGCGGTCTAAGAGCTTAGTTACCCACAAAAATATATTGTACCGAAAACAACTGCTGCACTATCCCTAAAAATGGTAAATTGGTTGCCTAAAGGATTTAAATAATAAGTGAACTGATTTTGAGTTAGAAGAAATCCCTAATTTACGGTGGTAGGTGGGAGGGATCAGACCCAAAGAAGGTGGGAGGGATCAGACCCATGACCTTAGACCCTAATTATCTCCAGATTCTTATAATTGTTTCTCAACAATCTTATATTTGTTATAATTCATCAAACTACTCTTTTTTCACTTTTCGGTGTTGTACGACGATATAGGTTCTTAAAAGCTTGAATCTGCGAGATACTCTGTATGAAAAATACCTGCCCCCTGCCCCTTCCCAAATGAGTAGGCCATATATAAAATAACCTAGATAATTACAAATACATGAAAACTAGCTATGTAACTCTAAACACTACATATAAAAGGAGTTCTCTGAAATTGAAAAGGGTCTTTGCTTGAAATGCCCAGGTAAGATTTTTAATTAAAATCAAAAACATACATAAAACAAAAGCCTACGACACGACTTTACCCGTCAGGAGGAATGAACGTTAATTATAACTTATTTGAAGATATTGATGCGGATCAACACATTAAAATTGATGTTATCTATTTAAAAGGTTAAAAAAGGAAACTCCCTTTTCGTGTTTTTTTTTTATTCCAAATAAACGTTCAAGTTGAATTAACATATTCATAAAATAACTTTCCTAGGCCTTCCTACAAGTCTTCCGAGACAAGCGGAAGAAGTCGCTTATCAAACAAATATGACGCTGCATGAATACTGATGTTGCAAGAGAATATTAATAATGCCATTGCAGCATTTTTAATGCAGCTTTGTGAGCTCAACGAGCAGCAAATTTTATAAACTATAACCTCGACAACAGAGGCGGATAAAGAATAAAGTTTTTTTTGGGGGGGGGACGCCGATAAAAATTTGGCTCCCTATTAATGTTTTTTTATCCCTCCAACCCCGTAATCAGCACAATTTTTACATTCTTAGGGGCACCTGCCCCTAAAACCAGCCCCTGGATCTGCCGCAACTCGACT